>NW_007851296.1:0-661 GCF_000696425.1 Galeopterus variegatus
AAAAAGATAAGGAGGTCCTTAATTTGAATTTCAAATAATCTTTTAGAAAGTATTAGTGGGGAGAGTTTAACCTAAAAAGTTTCCCTTGTGCTAACAACATGACTTCTAAACTGTCAAAGTTGAGGTGCTGGACCAGAATAAATTCACCAAGATTAAGGCCATGTTGAGAAAACCACTGACACGTCCCCTCTTCCCTTAGCAGTAACTTTATATCTATACATACTTTTGCAACTTTAGCAGATAGACACAAGAGCTTGACTAAAAAAACACAGTACTTGGCCCCCAGTATGTACTATGCATATATTTATTGACTGAATTAATCTATCTTGTCGTTGTAGTGCCCTTATCAAGAACTGTAATTATAAAATACAAGTGGAAGTTGTAGGAAAATATTTACTTGGACAGAGTATAGTTCAGAAACAGGTATCCACCAAACCAAACCGTTCAGAAAGTTAAAAAAAAAAAATTGGAATTAACTTTGAAGTAAACAAAATCAGATATGAACTGAGGTAAGGTTATTTTATAGACTTTATGTATACAATTTAATGGAAATATCCAAATAGTTCTTTAAGGAGATGTTGATACGATTAATTATAGGGTAAGTTCCCACTGGAGATACTCCATAATATGCTGCATTACTTTTGTAAAATATATATATATA
>NW_007851297.1:0-661 GCF_000696425.1 Galeopterus variegatus
TCTGTCTCTTTCCCTAGAACTGTACTGTCCGGTACAGTTGCCATAAGCCACAAGTGGATATTGCAATTTAAATTCATTAAAATTAAACAAAATTAAAAATTCAGTCCCTCCATTTCACTTTAGCCACATTTCAGATTCTCAGTGGCCATATGTGGTTAGTTACCTTATCACAGAGCACAGATGTAGAACATTTCTGTCATTGTAGAAAGTTCTGTTGGACATCGCAGATATAGACTGTACATAGTTATGGCAAAAGCCACAGAGGGGATAAATGCCTCAAGCTTAGGGAAGGTTTTCACGGTGCCTAACTCTGTGGCACATCATCCTCTTGTCTCCCAAGTGCCTATTCCCTTCCTACTTCATTAGACTTGTTTACGCACATGTTATCTTTTCCTCTCCCCCTCCCTTCAAGGGTGTAGTGTGCTTATTTCTCCCTGAGAACACCTTCCTCCCCACTCCTGTACATACACGGTGTCTAACACAGTGCTTTGTACAATACAGGTACTCAGTGAATATTTGTTAACCAACCAGCGTGACGACTCCTAGCAAGTGATTAGAAATATGTGGCTGAAGTTAGAGGGAGATCTATGTGGCTGGTAGCAGGGGGAGAGAGAGAGAGAGAGAGAGAGAGAGAGAGAGAGAGAGAGAGAGAGAGAGAGAG
>NW_007851298.1:0-661 GCF_000696425.1 Galeopterus variegatus
CTCTTCTCTCTTCTGCTGCCTCTCATTGAGGTCATTGTCATATTTCTAGGGTTAGTTCTTTCATTTGCCATTTTCTTTTCATTTTCATATGAATGTTTTTTTCTTCTATTTTTTTTATTTTTAGCCAACATTTATTGAATGTATACTAGGTGACAGTCATTGTAATAAACACTTGTAATTCTTTTCTTTTTTTAATCTTTAAAACAACCTTATAAGCTAAACACCATTAGTCCCATTTTCTAGGTGAGTAAAGTGATGCTTAGTTAGAAAAACAGTAACTGGACCAACATCACATAGTAAGAAGACAGCAAAGCAGAGATTCAAAACTAAGTCAACCTGCCTCTGAACTGCTCTCAAACTCTACTCTTAGAGATCCTTCTCAGGGTTGCCCTGAGCATTCTCCCCCATCCTACTCTGAAAAGTTATGCTGATATTTTCCCATTTTATTTGGCATAAACATACTCAAAATATTTATACCTCACTTAGTTTTATTCCATCATGTAACTTGCACATGAATCCAATATCCTTGCCCTGTGAGTATTCAACACTCACTGGTTGTCTTTTGTTCTGATTTTGCTTATATGAATAACCTACCCAATAAACCTGAACCTGGTCACACTATATAGCTGCCCATCAAAACTTATTCAAAAGGCTATGTGGG
>NW_007851299.1:0-661 GCF_000696425.1 Galeopterus variegatus
ACCAAACTAATTCAAATTTCACAAAAGATTGCTGGTTATGTCTGAGTTCCTTACCCCCTTTATATGAAGCCATAGCCTTAACAAATGCTTCTTTTAAACGCGTTAATGCCACACAATATATCTGCAGCCATAATAGCACTTCACCTGGCCTTACCATGGAACATGTCATTGGTAACGGAACCTGCATAGGCCGAAACAATCCTGCTTTTTGCAAAACCATGGTGAACACCTCTGGGGATTGGACCCAACCCATAAATGGGAAATGGATATGTACTAAATCTGGACTCACCCCATGCATCTACAATGCCTTCTTATATTCATCTGGAGAAACCTGCTTAGCAGTAACAATCATCCCCACTGTGCTATGGCACCCGGGGGAGAAGTTATACCAACATTGGGGACAAAACCACAGGGTAAGAAGGGGCATAAGTTCAGCTGTGGCCCTAACCTCCCTCCTTGGATTGGCTGGGATAGGAACAGGGGCCACTGGAATAGCTCTAGCCCAACATTACACCCAATACCTCAGGGATGAAACAGACTTGGGCTGCCTCGAAGTTGCAATAAGCCATTTACAAACATCATTAACCTCTTTGTCTGAAATTGTTTTGCAGAACAGGAGAGGGCTGGAATTGCTGTTTCTTCAACAAGGAGGATTGTGTGC
>NW_007851300.1:0-661 GCF_000696425.1 Galeopterus variegatus
TCATGCTGCCCATTTTTGTTAAGTAAAGGAAATGTAACTAGAATAAAATTTATCAAAAATGTGGGGATTTTATTTTCTAACTTTTGCAGTTAAAATAATTTCATATGCTTTATGTTAAATTTTGGTCTGCATATCACTGTGGTTTTGAATTGCATTTTGCTAATGACTGATGACGTGGAGCATATTTACTGTTTTGAATTGCATTTTGCTACTGACTGATGACGTGGAGCATATTTACATGAGATTATTGGGCATTAGTATAACTTCTTTGATGAACCACCCTTGCATTCTTTGGATAAATCCCTCTTGGTCTATTGAACATTTCTTTAAAATGCTACTGGAATTGATTTGCTAGTGTTGAGAATTTTTTCATATATACTCATAAGGAATATTTATCTGAAATTTTCTTGTTACAGACATCTTATATGGCTTTGGTGTCAAGGTAATGTTGGTCTAACATAATGAGTTATGAAGTATTTTCTCCTCTTCAATTTCTTGAAAGAGTTCGAGAAGGATTGGTATTATTCTTTATTAAATGTTTGGCAAAATTTACCAATGAAATCATCTGGTAGTGGACTTTTCTTTGTTGTGAGACTTTGTCTACTGATTTAATCTTTCTACTTGTAATAGGTCTGTTGAGATTTTCCATTTCTTCTTGAGT
>NW_007851301.1:0-661 GCF_000696425.1 Galeopterus variegatus
GAATTGGCCTGTAGTCCTAAAATATTTGCTATCTGGCCCTTAATAGGAAAAGTTTGCTGACCTCTGCGTTAGGGCCTCATATAATACTGAATATCCAATAAAACACTGTGTTTTTTAAATGACTTGGGAGATTTACTGAGCTATTTATTAGATAATTGAATATGCTGTTTACTTCTGGTCACTACAGTTTTATTTATATCCTCACAATTGAAATCTACCAAAGATATAGCTTAAAAATATAGAAGTCTAATGATAAAGGAAAACCTTTCCTGCTACCTAATTTATGCTGTGATATACTTTAAAGCCTCTGAGAGTCCTTAAAGAGCAGAATAAATTCCAAAGAAGTAAGAAAGGGAAAGGAAAAAAAACTGCATAAAGAAGTTAAAAAGAAATTTAAGGCTCTATAAAATAGAACCAGGGTATAAGGTCATACAACGTTTTGATCCCTCCATATACTGAGCAAATGTGTTATTTAATAAAATGGGATCTGAGAAATGCTAAAGAAAAAAGAAAAGTGGCAGAAAGAGCAAGTGAACCTTTTGGTTTGCTTAACCAGACTAAAAGGCTATCACAGAAAAGTGCCCTTTTGGAAATACAGCAGTCCCAGTGCTACACAGAGACTCAGTGAAGACAACGTGAAGAGAACAAAGGCATTTCCCCC
>NW_007851302.1:0-661 GCF_000696425.1 Galeopterus variegatus
AATTTTTGAGAGAAATGTTTTAAATGATAAAAATAGCACATGCTCTTCTTTAAAAAAAAAAATTTAAACAATAATGAAATGTATAAGGTTGAAAGTAAAAGTTTCCTCTTTTCCCTCACCCAGTCCCTTCCCAGGAATACCCTTGAGATTTAGCCTCCATGTCCCCAACCATGCACATGCAAACACTATCTGTACACGTACATATGCCTACTCTATGTATCACATATTTTTGATCTAACTTTGTTTATTTTCAGAAAGATAGCCATAAAATAGGCATATCTCCTAAGGTGATGAGCAAGGAAAGCCCTTCCAATGTAAATTTCTGTGATTTACAAATGATGTTACACAGACTCCTGCTGAAGAATCCGACACATGTGACATTAATTATTGACTAAATATTTGAAGTGTTCCACAGTTTTAGTTAACCTTATTTAACAATTTTTCATTAAAATAATTTATCAGGTACCTTGAAAAATGGAAGCAGATACTTTGTTCTGATACTTGTTCTTAAGAGAAAGGATATTCAAATGATTTAAGCTGTTCAAAAATGGATGGGCTGCCTAGGAGTTTCAGCCACTGGCTACGTTCAGGTAGAAGTTAGTTGGCCAGTTTTTTAGGATGTTGTGGAGGGGATTAAAGCCACAGATGGGAAGGCAGGGAG
>NW_007851303.1:0-661 GCF_000696425.1 Galeopterus variegatus
ATTTACCTAATAGGGCTGTTGTGAGGATTGCATTTACTATCTGTGCAAAGGGCTTGGCAGAGTAATACTGTAAATCCCCTATTTTTATAGAAAAGAAGGCTAAGAATTTTCATGGCTAGCCAAGGAAGTGGTTAGATGGGAATTTCTCTTTGCTTGGCTTTAAATTTCCTGTCACTTACTGATTCCTCTTCCTGTGGTTTATTCTAGAATGAGGAAAGAGGAAGTTGGCTCTCTGGGGGTCCCAACAAGCTGACAGATATCCCCTAAGGCAGCTTTCAACAGAGAGCTCTTTATTATTATTATTCTTATTCTTTGTGATTCACAGTGTGCATCTACAGGCCTCTGGGCACAATCATGGAACAGGAATGGAATTAATAAGTCAGATCTGTTTCCTACTTAATTCATGGCTCTGACAAAATTAAAAATGGAGACAGGTGGAAATGCCTAAGCAAACAAAGTGTCCCAAAGCCTAGATTCTCAGGTGCATAGGGCTGTGGGCAGAACACTACACAGCCAAACTGTGGCTGGTGAAGACAGAACATTTAGATGGAGCAAAGGATCCTTACTTCCCAGAAAGCCACAAATCCTTTCAGCCCAAACCTGTTTGCTTTAAGGATTCCAGGCCCCTGGGATCATATGTGCATGGGTTCAAATCCCAGCT
>NW_007851304.1:0-661 GCF_000696425.1 Galeopterus variegatus
GATCCCCAAACAGATTCAATACCAAAAGGTCCTCTCTGAAGCATATTATAGTTAAACTGTTAAAACTCAAAGACAAAGAATCCTAAAAACAGCAAGAGAAAAGTGTCAAGTCACCTATAAGGGAGTCCCCATCAGACTAACATTAGACTTATCATCAGAAACCATACAGGTCAGAAGAGATTGGAATGATATATTCAAAATAATAAAATAAAAAAATTGCTCACCAAGAATACTATACCTGGCAAGGCTATCCTTCAGAAATGAAGGGAAAATAGTATACCTCCCAGACAAACAAAAGCTGTGGGAGTTCATGACAACACAACCAGATCTACAAGAAATCCTTATGGGAGTAATACACCCAAAACCCAAAAAATGATAATCACCGCCATGAATACACAAGAACGAACGAACACCACTGGTAGAGCAGATACACAAGAAAGAACAAACACCACTGGCAGAGCAGATATGCAAACAAAAAAGAACAAAACTATATCATAACACCTCAAAAAACCAATGAATACAGAAAGCAAACAATAAAAGGGAAAGAAAGAAATGAAATATATTTAAATCAACCAGAAAAAAAAGGAATTAAATGTCAGGAGTAAGACAATACCTTTTAATAACAACCTTAAATGTGAATGGATTAAATTCCCCACTCAAA
>NW_007851305.1:0-661 GCF_000696425.1 Galeopterus variegatus
GCTCTAGGGAAGAATATGCTCTCTTGCCTTTTCCAGCTTCTAGAAGCCACCCGCATTCCTTGGCTTATGGGCCCTTCCTTCATCTTCAAAGCCAGCAACATGGAATCTTCTAATCTGTGATTTCGACCCTCTTATCTCCCTCTTTCACTAATGAGGACCCTGTGGTTACATTGAGCTTACCTGGATATTCCAGGATAATCTCCTCATCTCAAGGTCAGCTGATTACCTTAATTAGATATGCTACCTGAATTCTTCCTTGCCATGTAACATAAGATATTCACCAGTTTCAAGGAATAAGCCATAGATATCTGCGGGGATGGGGTGTGGGGCATTAAGAAGAAAGGACACCCTTTCTTTCTCTTTAGAAGGATCTGATTCTTCTTTGGAAGACATTATCAAGGTTTTCTAACACCAACTCTCTGAAGTTCTCATTCACAACCACATATTAATATGGTTCTGCAGGCATTTTTAGAGAACGAGGTCTCCTTTCATTTCAAATAAAATTTCTCCACCTTTCATCCTCCTATCCTGCTGCTTTCTCTAAGATATTATTCATTGATTTTTCCATTTCTCGTCTATATGTTTATCCTCCCTCTCTATTGACTTCTGTCTTGCAGCATTTAAAGCTATTCACTTCTTTTCCCACTAAAAGAAATCTCCT
>NW_007851306.1:0-661 GCF_000696425.1 Galeopterus variegatus
GTGGGCAAAACTGGGTCATGGAGATGAGAGGTGTGGTTTGGGGGCTTTCTGCTGTGCGAGCTAAAAAGCAAGCCAGTCTCTCACTTAACGCAGGAAAGAGCTGACGGGACGGCAAACCGCAACGTCACAGAGCTTAGAACTGCACTTAACTGTCAGTGCTGTTAACCCTTAACATAACTCTAAACATTTCTTACAAGCGAGCATATTTGAACTGTAAAACTAAAATAAGGATTAAAACAAGGAAAGGACAAGGAATTTAGCCACTTCAAGTAAACAAGGAAAGCTGGATCCAGTAGCGCAGTTTTAGTTCATTCTCATTAGAGAAGTTTATTTTACTCCTAAATAAACTCATACCGATGGAACAATTGAGTTATCTACCTACAACTTTCACATCTCCTCAGACACAGAAATTAAGAAAAACATGCTGAAAATTTATGACTTTGTATTCTCAGTTAAAAAAGATAAAACTAAAAGCTAAACCTTTCTTCATGAACATTTTTTTCCTATAATCCTTTTAATATTAAAATGATTACCCCCAAAGCATATCCCCTAGTACATTCCACTTAGACATACACAATACAATATAAAATGCTTTAAAATCCTTCAACAGTCTTGGCTAAATTTTTAAATTAAAAACACTTATAATGTTTATAAAGTTATC
>NW_007851307.1:0-661 GCF_000696425.1 Galeopterus variegatus
CTGAACATGCCAACATGTCCCCTTCTTCTTCTCACTGGTCACCTAGCAGGTGTCTGATGACAGCAGCATCTGCAGCCTGAAGTGGTTGACATCACAGGGGAAACTGCATTCTGGCTTCCTGGAAGGTGTCTGTCCTGTCCCCAGCATGTGTCTGCAGACTGGTTACCCACCTGCTGCATCAGTACCCCATTCTCTCATCAGTGGGTACATGCAGCCCTGTCTCTGCCTATGGAGACTGAGGTACCTTCCTTCCCACCTGCTGAAAGGTCAAGGCCTTCTTGGCTGATCCGTCTGCTGTTGTGGCGGCTGTTCCTGTGGCCACAGTTACCACTATTGCTCCTGCTGTTGCCCCAGCTCCACAAGGTCAAAGCCAAAGAAGAGTGGGAAGGAAGAGTCAGACGAAGATGTGGAATTTGGTCTCTGCCTGATCACTAGAAGGCAATCAACTCAGCCTGCTTTATTTGTGAAATGAGGAAAGAAAGGCTTACTCCTTTACAAAAAAATCTGCATGGAAACAGAACACAATAAAGCCAAAACAAAAATAATTTACAACGAATACCAGAGAAAATGCTAATTTTCCCAATTTATAAATAATTTCTACAGGTTAACAAGAAAATAATCCAAAGAACAGGCAGATGATGGAAATAGATCAGACAGAAGG
>NW_007851308.1:0-661 GCF_000696425.1 Galeopterus variegatus
GCTTGGTTGGACAGGCTGCAGGCTTTCCGTTTGCTGTACATAGAGTGGCCCGAGCTCTATACATCACCAAATCAATGCAGATCGGCTTACTTGAAGCGGGTTCAATTTTAAAAGAATTTCATTAACCAGCAATAAAAGGCCCAGTTTAATATAATTACTATAGGATCCTAAGCTCATCAGGAAAGATTCCTTTTCTATAATGATCTTAACATTTATATTATGGCATTTTCTAGGGAAAAAAGGGAAACAAAAAAGCACATTAGAGGAAGATGCTGAAAATAGAGTTTTTTCCTCTTGTGGAATTCAGTGTTGGAACTACCATTAAACACACTTCTTTTCCCAAATGGCAAAGACCTTGGGGAGGAAATGTATTTATTTAAACATCCATGTGTGGATGTCGTAGACACACCCCTGGGACACACGTGTGCTGCATTATCTAATCCACACAGAATCATAACCACTCAAAGGCGGAAGAGACCTCAGTGGAGTTTAAAACAATCGCTTAATTTTACAGAACAAGAAACTGACGCCCAGAGACCGTAAAGGGCCATCAAAGGTCAGCCATCTGGTTAGAGGGCCTGGAAGTCAGGATTTCTCTCTCCTCTCTGTCACTCCCCACTGGGTTTCTGTGCCCACTTCACAGCAGGTGGTAAGAGGTATG
>NW_007851309.1:0-661 GCF_000696425.1 Galeopterus variegatus
TCCAGGACAGTGAGCATTTCCTGTTGTGTCCTAAAACAGCACATGGCCCTGAGGAAGTACTCAGGAAACATTTCTGATGGGTGAGTGAAGCAGAGATGGCTGAGTAATCCCAGCTTTCCCACAGCCTTACCTCTAAAGCAACCCACCCACCCTGCCAACCTAGAAGGGATTAGCTGCTCAGTTCCCAAGACCAGCTCAACCCTGGCACGAAGCATGTGGAAATTATATCGCTGCCCTAAGACATGGACTACATTGAGCCAACAGTTACTACTCTTGATTAGCACATTTTTTGCACTCCAGTTTGACAATTTGGTATTTTATTTTTAGAACCAAGAATATCCCAAGTTTGTAATAATAAAAATCCCCCAGTTCTATTATTCCCTCCCCTAGTTATTCAGCCAGTTCTATTCTTTTAGAACCAAGAATATCCCAAGTTTGTAATAATAAAAATCCCCCAGTTCTATTCTTCCCTCCCCTAGTTATTCAGCCAGAGGCACACCCAGCTTCTCGCTATGCACATCTCATCCCAGATTTCCCCCATGGAGCATTCCCTGCATCGGCTGCTGGCTCCCAGGCCCCTAAGGTCAGCTCCTCTTTGATCAGCACCACAGTCTCCCTTTTTTTAAAAAAAAAAAAAAAAAGATGAACGGTAAGGGGATCT
>NW_007851310.1:0-661 GCF_000696425.1 Galeopterus variegatus
GTCAATAAACAATTTTATTAATTGTGTAACCATCGGGCCGGCCCGTGGCTCACTCGGGAGAGTGCGGTGTTGATAGCACCAGGGCCACGGGTTCAGATCCCATGTAGGGATGGCCGGTTTGCTCACTGGGTGAGCGTGGTGCTGACAACACCAAGTCAAGGGTTAAGATCCCCTTACCGGTCATCTTTTTAAAAAAAAAAAAAAAAATTGTGTAACCATCACTATAAACAAGGTATAGAGTGATTCCAATATCCACCTTCCCAAATTTCCCTGTGCCCCTAAGTAGTAAATCTCCCATGCCCCCCAGGCCCTGGCAACTACTGATCTTTTTTCCACCCTTATAGTTTTGCCTTTGCAAGCATGTCACATAAAGGGGACCATACAGTCTCTAGACTTTTGAGTCTGGCTTCTACCACTTAGCATAATACATTTGAGGTTCACCCATGTTGTTGAGTGTTATCAACTGTGCATTGTTTTTTATCCTGAGTAATTTTTTTTTTTTTAAAGATGACTGGTAATGGGATCTTAACCCTTGACTTGGTGTTGGCAGCACCACGATCTCTCAAGTGAGCTAATCGGCTATCCCTATATAGGGATCCGAACCCGTGGCCTTAGTGTTAACAGCACCACACTCTCCCAAGTGAGCCACAGGCTGGCCCTT
>NW_007851311.1:0-661 GCF_000696425.1 Galeopterus variegatus
GCCTTGCTCCCACAAAGACCCTCGGGGGTAGAAGCTCGGGTCTGTGTTATGATGCAGAGACCGAGCGAAGGGTGGAGAGTTCAAAGAGCTGCCAGGGCCCCACAGAGGCGAGGGGACCACGCAGATCTCGCTCTGTCCTGCCTGCCGCCAGCGTCCCCAGGGCCACTCTAAGACCCCCAGCCACTGGCTGGGGACAGATTCAGCTGCTAAAAGACAGGCTGTCAGACTCTCAGGGCATCTGTACACCTGGCACAACTCCCACAGCTCACAGAGAACAGGCACGGTCAGTACAGTTCTGTGGTCAACATGCAACTCTGGATGCATTTATCCAATGAAGCGGCATGGGGCTGCGTGTAGAGGCAGTGTTGCAGATCGGGGACAGCCACAGCATTGAAGGGCAGAGGCCGGCGTTTGCATGGTGGCCCTGTTCACTTGCTTCCCTAAGCTTGCAGTGGAATGACTAGAAAATTCCTCATCCCTCAACACCTATGAACCAGAGGTTACCAAGATCAAACATAAAAAGACTCCCTGCAGCTTTTCAACCAGGTACAGCAGTGACTGACGGCTCCCCAGAGACTTTCCCAAACGCTCCTCTGCAGTCACTTGAGACAGCCACAGCAATTAGAGAAACGTTTTCTTTTTTTTTTTTTTTTGTCTTTTT
>NW_007851312.1:0-661 GCF_000696425.1 Galeopterus variegatus
CATTATTCAATTCACAGAGAAATCCTTGAGCATCATAGTCTTGCCTGTAGATTCAACTATAAATTAAGTAAAATTAAAATATGATGATTCTGACTACAGGTCATTAGTTTATTGTTGTTGTTGCTGTTGTTGTTGTTGTTGCTGTTGTTGTTGCTGTTGTTTTTAGCTCTATGCAAAGAAATAGGATGGGAATATTATTTTCTTCTGTTTCTTATAAAGTGCTTTTGTTGTACACAGGATCTTGTCAAAAGATTATGAGCTAAGAGAATAATTGGAAAAAAAATTGTAGGAAGTTATTGTGAATAATTATCATTTTGCACACTGTTGAAAAATATTTATTGATTTTCCAAAACAGCTAACTTAAGCAAAATTTTGAGCACCTTCAATGATCTTACATTTTTTTTTTGTTCTTTTTGTCTTTTTTACTGACCGGTAATGGTATCGTAACACTCAGTGTCGCGCCCGTACCAGGGACCGGCAACAGGATCGCAACCCTCGGTGTTGTGCCCGCACCGCCCTCAGCCAGTGAGCAGGAACCGGTCTCCACATGGGATCCGAACCCTCAGCGGGACTCTCCAGTGTGCCACCGGGCCGGCCCACGATCTTACATTTTTTAAAAATGTAAAAACTATGTGAAAATCATTACCCTGTATTGATATAG
>NW_007851313.1:0-661 GCF_000696425.1 Galeopterus variegatus
CTAAGGTTACCCCCACCAATCCTCCAGGCAAACTTCCAGTCACATCCCACCTCCTCCCTGAGAGCCTCCTGTATGCCCTCTTTGCCCCCGTCTGGGGTAGGTGCTGTGTGCTGCTACACCCAATGTTCACTTAGTGATGGCCCTTAAACTCTACTGAAGTCACCTCTTTACTTCAGGTTTAAGTGTTGGTGTGCCCACATCTTCCCAGTACAGAACACACAGCCCAGAACCTGACACATGGTAGATACTCAACAAACATCTGTTGGATGGATACAAGAGTAAATGTATGAACGTGTGGCTGAATGTGTCATTAAACTTTGAATAAGATTTCCACTGAGAAGCTCATGACATAGTCTGATTTTTCAGTGACAGAAGTCGGAGAAATATTCTGGCTTCTGCTCTGTCAGTCATTAAGTGGACACTGGGTAAATTATGCAAACCTCTTGGCCTTCAGTGTCCTCCTTAGAGTCTGAGAAATGTAGAAGTACCTTTCTGCTGTCTCTTTCAGTTCTGGGTGTCTTCCATTCTGTAAGGTGTCAAAAGGAAATGGCAACCTTGAGTGTGGCAGCAGAAAAGGGAACACATTCCGAATTCTATTTTTGGTCATTGTTAAAAACCTGTGATTTTCTCCATTAGAAGAAATGATGGAAGGGGGCCGGCC
>NW_007851314.1:0-661 GCF_000696425.1 Galeopterus variegatus
TTCCCCCATTGCAAGGGAGGAAGGGGACCCACCTCCATCCATGGCGAATTGTCCCACCTGTACTCTGGGTCCCATCTCTTCCCATCCTCCTATAGACCTCTCTCAATGGGTTACTTGCTTTTTCTCCTGCATCTTCAACCTGTCTTCTCTCTGGCTGTTTTGTCAGTATTCAAAATGTTCTGTTTTCTTCTTTAAAATACATGCATACAGACATACATGCATGCATACATACCTTCATACGTGCATACACGAATGGCCTTCCTGAATCCTGTGTCCCCTTCCAGATACAGCTCTTTCCCTCAGCCAAGCATCTCAAAAGAGTTATCTACATCCTTTTCTTTCTCCCCACCCCCTTTCAGTCCCTGTCCACTCCAATCTGGCTTCTGTCCCAACCACTCCACTGACTTGCCTCTTGCTAATGATCGCCATGTTGTTAAATTTAAAGGGCACTTCATGGTCCATCAAACTTTACCTGCCTTCATCTCATTACCCTCTCTTTCTGGAAATTTCCTTCTCGCTCTCTGACTGTTCCTTCTCCATCCCTTTGAGGAGCTACCTTCACCTATCTGAATTCTTCACATTACATTCTTCTTGGCTTGTTCTTAATTCCACTTTGCTTTTCAATCTATCCTCTTTCCCTAGAGACTTCATCCACTCCTGT
>NW_007851315.1:0-661 GCF_000696425.1 Galeopterus variegatus
TGGGGTTGTAGCTGTTCAAGGGTGTCATCAGGCATAACAATCAATTTTTTGCATTCTTAATCAATGGCAACAGAAGCATGCCTACTGCATAGACAGCAGCAATTATATGCTATCAATTGTAAGAAGCAACACCATTTTATATAATGAAGTGTGAAAAAAATATATTTGGGGGCTTGGCAGAAAGCAGGAGCGTACATGGGGTCTTAGGCAGTAGCTGTGGGAAGCTCCCACCACCTAGAAGAAGGCAGCATGCATGGAGACCTAGGCCTGAGTTGTGGAGAGCCCCCACTGCCCAGCAAAAAGGCAGGGGAATGCAGAAAGCACCACTTCTGTATGGGTGGCCCACCACAGTAGCAGCCACAACCACCATGCAGGTGGCCACTCAGATACTGAACTGCATTGACACATGGAGAGTCACCAGCAGAGACCGGAAAAATAAGAGGATGTCTTTCTCCTCAAAGCCCACTCCAGAGTATTAGAAGAAGCAACTTCTCTACCAGATGACCAGAAATCAATATAGAGACACTAGAAATATGGAAATCCAAGAAAATATGACACCACCAAAAGAATACAGGAATTCTCATGTACCAGACCCTATAGAGAAGGAAACCTTTGAAATGACTGAGAAGAAATTCTGAGCAACAGTCTTGAGGAAATAAAA
>NW_007851316.1:0-661 GCF_000696425.1 Galeopterus variegatus
GCAATCGCTGTGGATAATAGAGGATGAATGGAGAATGGGACCTGGAGTTAAGCCCTGCCAACCTTATTTACTAGTTGTACTAACCCTGGGAGTCGTTTAGCCTCTCTAGTTTGGCTTCCTCATGTACAGTAAGCTGTGGGTTGGCCCAAAACATGCTGTATTAGACTGTTTTGAGTTGCTATAACAGAAATACCTCAGACTGGGTAATTTATAAAGAACAGAAGTTTATTTGGCTTACGATTCTGGGACAGCTGCGTCTGGTGCGGGCCTCAGGCTGTTTCTACTCATGGTGGAAAACGGCAGGCAGTCGGTGGGTACAAGCAGATCACATGGCCAGAGGAAGCAAGAGAGAGAGAGGGAGAGGTGCCAGGGTCTTTTAAACTATTAGCTCTTGTGGGAACTAATACAGCGAGATCTCACTTAGGACCCTCACCCCCCAGGGACAGCATTAATCCATTCATGAGTGACCTGCCCCTACGACTCAAATAGTTTCCAACACTGTCACATTAGGGATCAGATTTCTGCATGAGTTTTGGGGAGGCGACACATCCAAACTCTATCACATGCCAAAGTTTCTTCCAGTTATAAGTTCTATTTTAACCAACTTTCTGGTCTCCATTCTTCTTTGGAGAGGCACACACACGAAAAAACTGAATTTATC
>NW_007851317.1:0-661 GCF_000696425.1 Galeopterus variegatus
TCAGACCGAGCTCATCGATCTAAGTAAACTCATCAGACCAAGCATATCGATCTAAGTAAACACATCGGACAGAGCTAATCGATCTAAGTAAACTCATCGTACCAAGCTCATCGATCTAAGTAAACTCATCAGACCATGATCATCGATCTAAGTAAACTCATCAGACCATGATCATCGATCTAAGTAAACTCATCAGACCAAGCTCATCAATCAAAGTAAACTCATCAGACCAATCCCATCGATCTCAGTAAACTCATCAGACCAAGATAATCGATCTAAGTAAGCTCATCAGACCAAGCACATTGATCCAAGTAAACTCTTCAGACCGAGCTCATAGATCTAAGTAAACTCACCAGACCAAGCTCATCGATTTAAATAAACTCTTCAGAAAAAGCTAATCGATCTAAGAAAACTCAGCAGACCAAGTCCTTCGATCTAACTAAACTCATTATACCAAGCTCATCGATCTAAGTAAACTCATCAGACCGAGCTCATCGATCTAAGTAAACTCATCAGACCGAGCTCATCGATCTAAGTGAACTCATCACACCTAGCTCTTCAACCTAAGTAAACTCCTCAGACCAAGCACATCAATCTACGTAAACTCATTAGTCTGAGCTCTTCGATCTAAGTAAACTCATCGGACAGAGCTAATCGATCT
>NW_007851318.1:0-661 GCF_000696425.1 Galeopterus variegatus
TCCACCTGCACCCCCCTGAACTCTCACTGGGACTTTATCACCTGGACTAGACACAGCTGAATGGAGAATCAGGCAGACGGATCTGGAGGACAGATCTGCAGGAATTATCCAGAACGTGGAGCAGAGAAGCAAGCAGACAGAAAGCATCTGAGGCGGGGGCTGGGCGAGGCCTCAGGCGGGCTGGCAGGCGAGGCTGTGGCAGGAGCTGTGCACACCCTCCCTGCACCTTGCTGAGCAGAGCTGAGCTTCTGCAGCAGGGTGGGCCCAGGGTCTCCCCGCAGACCCTCATGTGCAAACACGCACAAACAGCGCACAAGCACATACCCCAAACAGAAAACAAACCACGCAGCCCTCCGCAGGAGAACAGGTCAGCGAATTCCAGCACGTTCCTGCAGTGGCCGCACAGACAGCACTGAGAATGAACAAGTCGGGTTGCAGGAACCATTAGGTCTCCCCCGTTTCTGTGCAGAGCGATAGATGTAAAACAGCAAGTCCAAGCAAAAAAGACTTTTATGTGACTTCCTCTCAGTAAACCTCAAACAGGGAAACTAAACTACCTTGTTGAGGGCACATTTTCCAGCTGGAAAACTACACAGAAACTCCAGACAACGGTTGTCACACAAGTCACGGGAGTGGTTTCTCCACTGGGAGAACGAGAAGG
>NW_007851319.1:0-661 GCF_000696425.1 Galeopterus variegatus
GGCCACAACTGTAAATTATGTGAAGGACTTAAAAAAATGAGGTCCTGCTGCATCTGTTTATATCCTCTCCTCCAATCTATCCCAGTTGACCCTTTACAATGCAAATACGTCAATCCCCTGCTCACAACCTTCAGTGGCTGCCTCTTGCTCTTTGAAAATCTTCACCAGGACAGATCAATGCAGCCTCTGCACTGAGTTTGCAGCTGCTGAACTGGCAGCTAAGTTCTTTTCAATTCCCATCAGACAGGAAGAACCACAGCATTTCAATTCACTTGGGGCAGACAGTTATACACATTGTGGTCTTGCCCAGAACTATACTAACTCTCCTGATCTCTGACACAATGTAGTCCCAAGAGATCTTCAGCATCCCACCGAACATCACTCAGGTCCACTGTATCAGTGACACCATGACAATCAGACCGGGTGAGCAGGAAGTAGACAATATCTGGACACTCTGATGTGCCACAAAATGGTAAATAAACTCTACAAAGATTCAGGAGCCTGCCACATTGGTGATGTTTTCCTTCCAGACTAGTGGTCTGGGGCATAGCAGGACATTCCCTTCAAGACAAAGGAAAGAATACTGCACCTTGCCCCTCTTGTCACTAAGAGAGATATAGCACTAGCAGGTGCTTGGGGTTTGGAGCGAGCTCATGCTATC
>NW_007851320.1:0-661 GCF_000696425.1 Galeopterus variegatus
GTGATGGGGCTCAGTCTTGATAAGGGAGATCCGATTCGGCTTGGAGCCCAGATCATGCCACATTTCTGCCACTCATGGTCACCAACTGCTATGGACTGAATTGTGTTCCCCCCAAATTCATATGTTGAAGCCTAACCTGCAATGTGATGATATTTGAGATGGGAACTTTGGGAAGTAATTAGGTTTCAGTGAGGTAGTAAGGATGGGGCCCTCGTTAATTAGAAGAATGCTCTCATAAAAAGACTCTAGAGAGCTTGCTTCTCTGTCTCTGTCTCTGTTTCTCTCTCTTCCCGTCATGTTAGGATACAGCCAGAAGACAACCATCTGCAAGCCAGGAAGAGGGACTTCACTAGGGAACCAAATCAGCCAGTACCTTAATCTTGCATTTCCCAACCTGCATAAGAATTTCTGTTTGAGTCACACAGTCTGTGCTATTTTGCTATGGTCAACTGAACTAAGATATTATCTGACTCACACTTCTCTTCTGTCTTCTTTTCTCTCCTATACAATCAACCTTATGATGCTCTGACTTAAATACTTTGTCACTAATAACTCCTTTCCCTACCAAACCTTTTAAGTCTAGCTTCTAGAATTCCCAATCCACACTAAACAAAGTCCCCTAATTGCTACCCCTTTTTCACAGAACACAGTTTTTTTTTTT
>NW_007851320.1:5773-6084 GCF_000696425.1 Galeopterus variegatus
ATGTTTTGGGGACTTATCAATGCTTTGTATTTATTAATAGCTGGTTCCCTTTTATTGCTGAGTAATATTCCATTGAATGAATATGTCAAAATTTATTTACTCACCTTTTCATGGACATTGGGATTGTTTCCAGTTTGGTACTATTATGAATAAAATTGCTATAGGCATTCATGTTCAAGTTTTCTTGTCTGCATCTATTTTTATTTCTCTGGGGTAATACCTAGGGCTGGGATTGCTATATCATATGGTAAATATGTGTTTAATTTTATGAAGAACTGTAAAACTGTTTTCTATAGTGTTTGTATTGTTTT
>NW_007851321.1:0-661 GCF_000696425.1 Galeopterus variegatus
TTTTTTTATCAATGCTGTAACAAGTTATTTGAAATTTAGTGGCTTAAAGAATATAAATTTATGTTGTTTTATACTATAACGTATATGTCATTTATAATGATCTCAACATTCTGTAGTCCAACACAGAGCTCACTGGGCTAAAATCAAGGTTTGTTAGTCTGTTTCCTTTCTGGAGGAAAATTTGATCCCTTAGCTTTTGCAGGAAACAATTGGCAATTTCCGTTGCCAATTCTAGAGACTTCTGGAATTCCTTGGGTTGCAGCCCCTGCCTCCATCTTCAAAGCCAGCAAAGGCCGGTGGAGTCCTCATACCACAGCTCTTTGATTCCTCCACTGCCCCATCTCCCACCAGCTCAAACTCTTCCTCTGCCTCCCTCTACCTCCTTGAAGGACTCTGTGACTACACTGTGCCCACCTGGGTAATCCAGGCCAATCTTCCTATTTTAGGTCACTTGATTCACCATCTTAATTCCATCTGCAGCCTTGATTCCCCTCTGCCACGCAACCTAACACATTCATGGTTCTGTGGATTATGACGTGGACATTTGTGGGGTTGTTATTTCGTTATCCTATCTACCATGAGAGTATTTCCCAGCTCTCTAGTGATGCACACAGAATAGAAACTGCATTGCAGACTAATTTTTAAGTGTTTATAATGCACT
>NW_007851322.1:0-661 GCF_000696425.1 Galeopterus variegatus
AAAAAAAAAAAAAAAGAAAAAAAAAAAAAAAAAAGAACTGATTAAGTGGAAAAGAGCACACGACTAGAATCCAGGAGCCCTGCGTTCCAGTTCTACTGCTTTCAATAACTCTGCACTTGGCTCCTGCCTTGTTGAGTAAGCTATCCTTATGCCATTCCTGTGACCCTCTCCCTCACAGCCAGGAGGGCAGAGGCCATGTCTCTTTCTGCATAACCCCAGTGTCTGGAATAGGTCTGGGCACTCACGAGGCTCCAAATACATGGTTGGTGCCAATAACCAAAAAAGTAAGTAAGTGCACACATCCATATTCACATGTGTATGCATGTGGTTAGGAGAAGGTGAAAGGAAGTGTGAGAGGATGTACCCCATGCTTTCACCACTGGGCAAGGGTTATGTGGATGGCGTGGGGAAGGAGAAGAGGTGGAGAGAGACAAGCAATGGAGAAAAAAAATAAGAAGACTGCACTAAAACATTCTAGATGTGTGATATGATCCTTCTCCCTGTAAAAAATGTGTATGTGTGCTTAAATAAATTATGGGGAAAATGATGTTTGTATGTTAATTTAAAACAAGTTGCAGAGTATTTCGGTTAAAAAGTATCAAAAAAACCATCCCATATATGTGCGGTGTATGCATAATTAGGTTTAAATGAGCAGAAGGGA
>NW_007851323.1:0-661 GCF_000696425.1 Galeopterus variegatus
TACATGAGAGGAGATTAATTGGGGTAATCGGCTGGCACAACTGTGAAGTCTGAGGAGCCCACGATAGGACGTCTACAAACTGGGTGCTGGTAGACTCAAAGTCCGGAAGCCTCAGAACCGGGGACACTGATGGTGCTGTTGGTGTAAGTCCTGGAACCCAAGTGCTGAAGAGTCTGGACCTCTGATGTCCGTGGACAGAACAGCAGAGTGTTTCCACCTGCAGCAGAGAGAGGAAGATTCTCTGTCACCTCCATTTTTTTTCTCTCCAGGCGCCCAGCGGATTGGAGGGCGCCCATCCATATTGAGGGCGAATCTTTCCCTCCTAGTCCACTCAGGCCCCTGTGCTAGTCTCTTCTGAAACCATCTTCACTGACACACCCCCAAAGATAGCTTTACCAGGTTTCTAGATATTCCTTAATCTAATCAAGGCGACACCTAGCGTTTACCATCACGGCAAGTATATAATAAGTTAGGGAGTGACCTAGATGTGGCTACTGAGAATTCCCATCAGGACCACTCAGTAGATGTCCTGGTTTTTTAGAACCTCGAAGTCATGCCTAGGAATGGGATTGGGTGGAGCAGATGATGTGTGTGTCTCACTGGCAAAACCCAGAGAGGAGTGAGACCTGCTGCAAGTGTCCTCTCTTGCTTTCATGAACTT
>NW_007851324.1:0-661 GCF_000696425.1 Galeopterus variegatus
TAGATAAATATATAGCCAAGAATTTTCCAAAAGTGAAGAAAGACTTGACTCCTAAGATTACTGGGTCTTTTAATTGCCAAGGAAGATTACTAAACAAACACGAGGACAAACACCCATAACTAGAAATAATAAAATAAAACCTAAGAAAATAATGGTAATAAGTTAACTTCTAAGGAAACTTTACACAAAAAAAGAAAAATAAATGACTTGGGAATGAGAAACAGAATAACATCAGTAAAACTGTATTTAAAAAGACACAGCAATATCTTTATATTATTGAATAAGATAACATAAAATAAAACTTATATAAAATGAAATAAATTTGAATACAGAATCCTGTACAGGGCAAACAGTTTTAGACATACAATGATCATAATTGTTGCTCACGGTTCTTCTCTGAGAGGACAAATAACTAAGATAGTCTACCAAGAATGAAAATTAACTTAATAGTAAATATTAGGAAGTAGGAAGGAATAGCGAGCCCACTCCACCAGAAACGTAAATGAGATTTGTCAATCTAAGTATTGTTTGTTTAAAAAAAATAGCTTTAAATGGCAATGGGGGGGCTAACTGAACTTTTAGAGAATATCAGCATGAGGATTGAATAAAGGTACAAATAAGTAAGATTTTTGTTAAAATAATTTTAAATGTGTATGTCAAA
>NW_007851325.1:0-661 GCF_000696425.1 Galeopterus variegatus
TCTTTATCCATGATCTAGCTCTCTCCTTGTGCCATTTCAGATAGAGGGACATCTCCAATGATAAATGTCCCTATTTCATTGGCCACCATCACAAGCATGTGTGCGCACGTGCACACACACACTCCCACACACAACTGTGACTCACGTAGCCTCAAATCCCTGATCCAGTCTTTTAGCTCATCAGCTCCAGACATTTGGGTTCATATCCTGGCAAAATTTCCAAAAATATTTTTGGGACCAAAATAGGGTTGCCAATATTTTATTTTGTCAATAGGACATTAAAAATAGCAAGTGCTAGGGGCCAGCCTGTGGCTCACTCGAGAGAGTGCGGTGCTGATAACACCAAGGCCATGGGTTCAGATCCATATATAGGGATGGCCGGTTAGCTCACTGGGTGAGCGTGGTGCTGATAACACCAAGTCAAGGGTTAAGATCCCCTTACCGGTCATCTTTAAAAAAAAGAAAGAAAGAAAAGAAAAAATAGCAAGTGCTACCATCTATTGCAAGCATTGAATCAAAAAAGAAAGTATAGTATAATAAAAGATGACACTCTTAAATTTCCTATGTTCCCCTCATTTCTTGGACAAGGGCGAAAACTCTTGCTGGAAGGGACAATTGCTATTCTTACCTGTGTTTGGGAATGGCTGCTTTGGCTTACAGC
>NW_007851326.1:0-661 GCF_000696425.1 Galeopterus variegatus
CCAAGTCTTTTAATATACATTATGCATATAATTTTTGTTTAATTCAAACTCCCATGATTTACGATGCATAATAAATTGAATGCTTTCATAAATATTTTTATCATTCATAGTTGGGAAAATATCTATCCTTACATTCAAATTGCCTTCTAAAGTAGAATTATATATACAATCATATACATACATATATATATATATACATATATACATATGTTTCACATGTGAAAAAACTATCTATCCAGAAACGTCTTTTTTATTACAATTATGTTTCTTAATAATGCTTATACAGCAGCTTATTTTCTATTTATCTGGTTAACTTTTATAACTCATTCGTGATTTTTAAAACTACTTTTATATTATCTTATAAAATACTGAGAAAACAATCAAATAAAAATTTCCAGATTTTCATGTTCATGGTTGAAATAATAATACTAATAATGAAAGATAATTATTTAATTCATATGTTCACATGATTCTGTAAATTATTGTCCTAAATATTTATGCTTCGAACTTAAATGACACAATAAAGGTATTCAACAATACCTAAATTGACTCTTCTTCCCCTTAGACCAGTTGTTCCCAACACTTTACCACTTTTCTCTTCATTTTATTTACAACCTCTTTTTCTCCCCTCTTGCATTAGTCAGGGTTCTCCAGAGAGACA
>NW_007851327.1:0-661 GCF_000696425.1 Galeopterus variegatus
CTGCAGCCCCCACAGGTCTCCGCCCAAGACACAGCTGCTGGACCGTGCCACGAGTCCACGCAGCCCTGCTGTGCATGCTCCCACAGCCCCAAGTTGCCTCCACTCCAGAGGTGCCCGCAGCCCTGCCTTGGGCAGTCCCGCAGCCCCCACGTGCCTCAATGCCAGACACAGCCGCAAAACCCACACCCCAAGTCTCCTCAGCCCTGCCAAGGATGGTTCTGCAGCCCACACGTGCCTCCGTGTCAGACACAGTTGCAAGATCCCCCACCTGAGGTCCCTGCAGCCCTGCCCTGAACGGCTCCGCAGCTTCCAAGAGCCTCCCAACAAGGGGCAGCTGCAGGACCCGCGCCCAAGGTCCCTGCAGCCCTGCCATGGACAGCCCCACAGCCCACACAGTCCTCCGCCTCAGATGCAGCAGCAGGACCAGCACCCTAGGTCCCCACAGCCAAACAGTGGATGGCCCTGCAGCCCCCACAGGCCTCCGCCCCAGAGACAGCCGAAGGACACGTGCCAGAGGTCTACGCAGCTCCCATGTGCCTCCCTGCCAGACAAAGCTGCTGGACCCTGCCATGAGTCCGTGCAGCCATGCCATGTAGGGTCCTGCAGCCCCCACGTGCCTCAGCGTCAGATGCAGCCACAGGACCTGCGCCAGAGATCCGTA
>NW_007851328.1:0-661 GCF_000696425.1 Galeopterus variegatus
TGGAGAGAGACATCGTCTTCTTTTCTTTGGTCTCTGCTGGTGACTCTCCTTGTGTCAATGCCCTCGAGTGGCTAGCAGGCCATCTGCATGGTGGTTGTGGCATCTAGATGCTTTCACAGCAGCTGTGGCTATTGTGGTGGCTGTGCTCACATGGAAGTGGTGTTTTTGGCATGCTCCTTACCTGGTTGCAGGAGGAGGGCTCAGTTCCAAGCTCCATACCTCAGGTGCATAATAACCCTGGGTGGGCCCTGTGGAAGCAGTGGTGGGCCTGGTGGCAGGAGGAGGGGTCAGTCCCCAGTTCCATCTGTTCTTACATTCTAAGATGTTGTTGGGGAACAGTTGCGTGGGAGGGGGAGGGGAGGAAGGAGAAGGAGGTATGGTTGAGGCCCATGGCACCCCCCTCATTCCTTTAGGGGAGACCAGGGGCTTCCAGTGGTGGCCAGGTCATTGCTGGGCTTAATCCAGATGTCAGGGGGCTGTGGCCAAAGCCCTTGGCCTCCCATGGCCCCAGCTTGGGAGCCCAGGATGTTTCCTGCAGTGGCTCAGTGGTGGTCTCTAGGGGGGTTCAGATGTCAGGGGGGCATGGCCGAGGCCTGAGGCCCCCCACTGCCTGGCTCGGGAGTCTGGGGCACTTCCTGCAGTGGCTCAGTAATCATTGCTG
>NW_007851329.1:0-661 GCF_000696425.1 Galeopterus variegatus
CCCGGGGCCTTGGTGTTATCAGCACCGCACTCTCCCGAGTGAGCCACGGGCTGGCCCAGCAGTCCTTGGTTTGAATAGCAAAGACCCAATAAATATTTGTTGAGTGAATGAGGGTGGCTGAGAGGATTCCATACCGTAATGTATGTTAAAAGTTAAGACTAATGCTTGGCACATGATATTCATTCAAAAAGTATTAGCTATTTGTATTAGTCCATTTCTGCAGCTTATAACAAAATACCTGGAACTGGGTGTCAGAAAAAAATTTATTGCTTACAGTCTCAGAGGCTGGGAAGTCTAAAGTCCAGGGAGCACATCTGGTGAAGTGACTTTACAGCAATGCAGGGATTCACATAGTGAGGAAGGTGGAGCAGAGAGAGAGCTAACTCTTTACTCCTTCTCCTTTTGAAGCCTTCAGAACCATGCCCATGACCACCATTAAATCATCAATGAATTAATCCATTCACTAGAGCAAGGTCATCACAATCTAATCACCTCTTCAAGGCTCCACTTTTCAATTACCGTAATAGGATTTCCCACCCTCTTAACATTGTCACAGTGGGGATTAAGTTTTGGGGGATATTTAATCCCCCGCACTGTTAGTATTAGTTAACAGGAGTGAGTAAGTGGAATAACATGTAAATTAACAGCCTCTTGTTGTTTA
>NW_007851330.1:0-661 GCF_000696425.1 Galeopterus variegatus
TGATATAATTACCTCTAACTTCTTTTTTTTCCTTACCCCTTCTTCTCCGTGTCACTAAAAATGCACACTGAATCATGTTTCATTCCTTTCTTACATACACTCATTTGCTTTCTATCCCCTGTATTCATATAACATTTATACCCCCATGTAACTCTGCAATGCTACTCAGAATCTTGACACAACATATTTTTCTAGTTTCTGCCTTATAAGCAAAAAAATCCTCTTAATACTTGGATTATCTGTTATATACACACAATCACATGCACGTATATTGTATATATACATATATTGCTTTGGATGACTTGTTTAGTTGGAATTTCCTTTCCCCATTTCCGGCCTGACAGCACCCTACCTCTTCATTACAACATACATAAATGCCACTTCCTATGTGAATATTTCCCTAGCCAACTTCATTCCTAGAATTACTTTCGCCTCTCTTTTTGGATCCTTCACATATCAATGTTATCAGTGTTTCTCTGATTTGTTTTGTAATCGCTCTTATTATTTGCCTTTGCAACAAATTTGAGACTTTCAAATATCAGACACCATGTCTTTCCCATAGCTGTACCTTTTAGTCCTTGGCACATTTTTGGCCCTCCCTGAATATTTATTGTTGTTTGAAAAAGAAATAACAAAAAGGAGAGCTCAAATGGTCTGTGAA
>NW_007851331.1:0-661 GCF_000696425.1 Galeopterus variegatus
TGTGTTTCCTACAGTTTTGGAGGCTGGGAAGTCCAAGGTCCAGGGGCATATCTGATGAGGGCCTTCATCTGGGTGGGGGCTCTGCACAAAGTCCTGTGGTGCACGGAGCACCACATGGAGAGGATGGCAAGAACTCTTCATGTGCTCTCCTTGTAAAGCCCCCAGTCCATGCCCATGACAGCCTATTAACCCATCAGCCCATAGCTCCATGGTGGACCAGTACACTCATGGGGGCACAATCTTCACAATCCAATCACCCCCTAAAGGCCCCACCTCTCAAATACCGTAATTGGATTTCCCACCCTCTTAGCACCGTTACAGAGGTGGTCAAGTTTCCAGTTCATGAACTTTTGGGGGACACATTCAACTGACAGCACCCCCTGACCGTCTCTTGGTTCCAAACCCTGCATCACTGTCCTGCTGTGGTCCAGGTCCCAGCCTGGTACGTGACTGACTCAACCACATGTGAAGACAGCTCTACACCAGACGGGGAACCATGAGCTGCAGATAGGCCCGAGCCTGGACTCAGCTCAGCAGGCATAAGGACTCGGGGGATGCATGTCACTCTTAATCCTCTTGCCCTGCTGGTAATTTCAACCAAAAAATAAATCCCAAAGGCTAAGTTTCTCACCCTTGCCATTCGAGTTTAAAAATCAAAAAA
>NW_007851332.1:0-661 GCF_000696425.1 Galeopterus variegatus
TTTCTATTTCTTATGGTGAATTTATTTTCTCGCCCACAGTTAGAAACTTCCCTGAGCTGGAAAATAAAGTTTTATCTCTTTTTCACAGATGCAACAGCACTGCAAGTCTCTCAGCCTTATGCAAGTTGCTCTGTTACAACTCAGTTCCTCCCTAACTGCCCCCAAGGCCAAGTCTTTTACAATTGTGTGGTTGTAAAAATCCCGGCCATGGGTTTACAAGACCTGTATCTGAGACCAGTAACCCTGTGGACCAGCACCAGCATCACTTACTTAACACTCTTGCCTTAATTCCCCATTGTGTTTCTACCACTTGGGCATTTCATTTTATTCCCTTGGAGATCAATATAAAGGCCAGGGACAAAGCTGGTATTGCAGAGAAAAGTGTGTATATTTAAAAGACTATGTATTACATTTTTTTCCTGGCTTCAATTTAGCCACTATTTATGGCACTGAGGAAATCTTGCAACAAGAGCTCAGTCTCCCATATTGCCAGAAGTTGCCTAATACTGCCTAATATCACGGATGCTTAGTTTTCAGATAGAGCCAGTGTTGAAAAAATTTGCAGGGTTAACCTTGGAGTATCTTCCACAGCATCACTCTGACTTTGAGGCACTCATCAAGAAACAGAATAATTGTACTGGGTAATTTTTACTCCCGTATA
>NW_007851333.1:0-661 GCF_000696425.1 Galeopterus variegatus
CTTGCTGCACAAGGGTGCAGTGATAGAAGCAGAGGGAGGCGATTATTCTACGTGCTCGTGGGGCAATAACATATATTGTTAAATCCTTTGGGGATGAATATTTAATAATGTGAAGAAATTATTACACTATGTTCTAAATGAACACATATAATATTATCCCAATTTTATATACATAAAAGGGATATGTGCTAAAATATTTAAAAAGACTTTCTCTGAGTGGTGGAATTATGAGTAATGTTTTGTTCATTTTCTTTTTTTCTGCATTTTTCAAATTTTTTACTGTGCCTAAGGGGGAAAAGTTTGTAAAGTTTCCCCACCAGCCTGACTTGGGGTCTGGCCCTTCCCCTCTCAGAGTCTCTCCTCTGTGGGGTTATGACCAATGCAAAGTGCTGAGCTCCCCAGGCTGGGTGGCCCATGAGTTAGCCCTGAAGGAGCAGGAATTGGCGGCTTCGATGACCCAATCAACAGAAAAATTGGCATCGTCTTGGGGATTGGAAAGGGGGGGCTCAGGGATAAGAGAGGTGGGCAGAAGAGAGGAAGAGAGAGGTTAGGAGAGAGGCAAGTTCCCCTTCCACGGCCTCTTTTCTTTTCCACCCCTGCCTTGATGCCTTAACACTCCCCGGGCCAAGCAGGAAGCAAAAATGTGAGGTGACAGTGAAAT
>NW_007851334.1:0-661 GCF_000696425.1 Galeopterus variegatus
GCAATCGCTGTGGATAATAGAGGATGAATGGAGAATGGGACCTGGAGTTAAGCCCTGCCAAGCTTATTTACTAGTTGTACTAACCCTGGGAGTCCTTTAGCCTCTCTAGTTTGGCTTCCTCATGTACAGTAAGCTGTGGGATGGCCCAAAACATGCTGTATTAGACTGTTTTGAGTTGCTATAACAGAAATACCTCAGACTGGGTAATTTATAAAGAACAGAAGTTTATTTGGCTTACGATTCTGGGACAGCTGCGTCTGGTGCGGGCCTCAGGCTGTTTCTACTCATGGTGGAAAACGGCAGGCAGTCGGTGGGTACAAGCAGATCACATGGCCAGAGGAAGCAAGAGAGAGAGAGGGAGAGGTGCCAGGGTCTTTTAAACAATTAGCTCTTGTGGGAACTAATACAGCGAGATCTCACTTAGGACCCTCACCCCCCAGGGACAGCATTAATCCATTTATGAGTGACCTGCCCCCATGACTCAAATAGTTTCCAACACTGTCACATTAGGGATCAGATTTCTGCATGAGTTTTGGGGAGGCAACACATCCAAACTCTATCACATGCCGAAGTTTCTTCCAGTTATAAGTTCTATTTTAGCCAACTTTCTGGTCTCCATTCTTCTTTGGAGAGGCACACACACGAAAAAACTGAATTTATC
>NW_007851335.1:0-661 GCF_000696425.1 Galeopterus variegatus
TCTATAAAAATTGACAAGACCTGCTGACTTATTTATATGGGTACCAGACAGTGGTAGAGTACGTATTACACTTAAGTAGATCTTCAGTTCATATTTGTTAATAAGTGAATGAATAATTAAATATATCAACCAAAGATGTCTACCAGGTTTTAAGTAAATATAAGAAGGAAAGTAATGCTGTAAGAAAAAGATATAGATAATGAGAACTCAGAAAGGCAGGACATATGTATGATTATTTAAAAATCACTACAGAATCTAAAGTAAACACTATCTAGTATTTGGCAGTAGAAATGAATGATGACAAGAGATACAGAACTGGGAGTGACTTTAAGGTAGCAGCTAAAGGACAAGTCTGTAAAATACTTTGAGATGAAGAATATACCCTCAGGAGCTTCCAATCATTCAACAAATGTTTTCAAGAGGACTTTGAAACTTAGGGAAAATATGCATGCAAAACTAAATTGAACATAAAATCTGTACCATATTCTAATGAAGCAGATAGTACTTATCCTTAATCAAATAGAAAATAAGGTAACAAGACATTTATGGTAAAAAAAAAAAATTCAGATCTAGTGCTGTGAGTATTCAGAAGTGCTAATATGTTCTGAAATCTTTATTTGTTGTTTATTTGCTTTGCCTTGTTTTTAATGCATTCGTGTGT
>NW_007851336.1:0-661 GCF_000696425.1 Galeopterus variegatus
TCTCTTTAATGATGAGTACATGGAGTAGGTGTAATCTAACATATTATTTCAAGGGAATATATAGTCCATATTTAACATATATATACATATATATAATTTTAATATTCATATATCTAGAACAGAATTTTCAGGTTAAAAAATCTTTTCTAGAAAAATGTTTTGTCTATAGAGGATGCTATTGGTGGGGTGTAATGGTAGGAAAATAACATTCTAGAATACCTACTTGAGATATTATGATATGTATATTTTGTCCATGATTCCTGGCTTGTTTTAACCTTTACCTGTCTTTCTGTCTTGGAGCTAACCATAAAGAAATTCTCTGACCTACCTTGTTTAACTGTAGGTGATAAGACCCCATTTCAGGAAGGATCCTACCCCATGCATGGGAGGAAGAAATGCTGCACAGATAGGTCAAGAAGAATCTGAACAGATAGGCCCTACTGGGCTTCTCCATTCAGTCTATTAGCATTAGATAATACCATTTTGTCCAGTCACATTTCTACATGGTTGTCCATGCCTATGTAATGAAGGTTTCATAAGTACCCAAGAGCACAGGGTTCAGAGAGCTTCCTGATAGCTGAACACCTATAGGTTCCTGGAGAGTAGTGTGTCCAGGGAGGAAAGTCTGCACCCCTTCTCCCATACCTCACCCTATGCATCT
>NW_007851337.1:0-661 GCF_000696425.1 Galeopterus variegatus
ATGTTATCCACTGTTTGTTTATATATCTTTTCAACTTTAACCTTGATTATCCATTTTCTCACTGTCCCTGGCATGTTGTATATAGAAAACATTTTGCATATTGAATATTATGGGAAATCAGGTGACAATCTATCTTCTGCTCAGAGAAGGTTCAGTGTGTCTGGTGGAGTAAACTGAACTATATTTTGCCTTTCCCCATCTAACCTGATGGTGTTAAAACTGTTTAAATTACACATGTTTTAGGTAGAAAATTCCATAACAAACTTAGGGTTCAGTGTAGGAAACAGAAAGTATTCTAGATGTTTCAAGCAGAAATGGATTTAACACAGGCAGTTGCATACTTGCCAAAACACTGGTCAGGTTAAAGGAGTGGAAGTTAGTTCCACTGTCTATAACAACACACCATTGCTGCCACAACCCAGGCCAGGAAACTGCTGTTGTCCTGAATACCCCTGCTGTCAACACAGAGACACCCATGCTAAAAAAAGTTGTGACTAGACAAGGAAGCATAGGCTCTGACTGCTGCACTCTCCCTCTACTAGAGATCACCTGGAAGTTAGCACTGCTAGTGACATGGCACCTGCTCTGTCCTCCTGCCTTTTGAATTTCACCTAACTACAATAGGAAGATAGAATGTGAATTGTGCCCAGTCCTCTGGCTA
>NW_007851338.1:0-661 GCF_000696425.1 Galeopterus variegatus
TTTGACAAAATTCAACATCCTTTCATGATAAAAACTCTCTACAAGTTAGGCATAGACGGAATGTATCTCAACATAATT
The DNA here is from genome assembly GCF_000696425.1 of Galeopterus variegatus. Taxonomy (NCBI): domain Eukaryota; kingdom Metazoa; phylum Chordata; class Mammalia; order Dermoptera; family Cynocephalidae; genus Galeopterus; species Galeopterus variegatus. The sequence goes on from NW_007851338.1 coordinate 79, forward strand.
AAGGCCATATATGATAAGCCCACTGCCAATATCACCCTGAAAACAGGATAACATCCTTAAAAATGGGAACTAGACAAGGATGTCCATTCTCACCACTCCTATTCAACATAATGTTGGAAGTACTAGCCAGAGCAATCGGAGAAGAGAAGGAAATAAAGGGCATCCAGATTGGAAAAAATGAAGTCAAGCTGTCCCTTTTTGCAGATGTCATGATCCTATGTATTGAACAGCCGGAAGCTTCTATTAAAAAAACTCCTAGATTTGATAAATGATTTCAGCAAAGTTTCAGGTTACAAAATCAACACACACAAAAAAACAGCAGCATTTCTATACTCTACCAGTGAACATGCAGAAAAAAAAAAAATCAAGAAAGCTAGCCCATTTACAATAACCACCAAAAAAATAAAATATTTAGGAATAAAGCTGACCAAAGATACGAAAAATCTCTACGAAGAAAACTACATACCACTGTTGAGAGAAATTAAAGAGGACACAAGACGATGGAAAGATATCCCATGCTCCTAGATTGGAAGAATTAACATTGTGAAAATGTCCATATTACCCAAAATGATCTACAGATTCA
>NW_007851339.1:0-661 GCF_000696425.1 Galeopterus variegatus
GTAAGTACCAGGTTTTAGAAATAAAAACATTACAATAAAGCTGAAGTTTCCCAGTCCCCTTCCACTTCTCACCCACTCTCTCCAAGAGGTAGCATCTCTTGCATTTGAAAACTTCAAATACATGTCCTTATGTCTTTATTATGCGAACATTTTATATGAAAGGTATGATGTTTCATGTGTACACCTTTACCCCTTTCTTCCCCTCAAGAGTGTGCTTGTGAATTCTTATAATGTTGATGCTTTTAAGGCCACCGTGATAAAAAATTGGTGTGTGTGGCAAACTCACAATCTCTTGTTGTGAGATTCTTTGTGTTCATTAACGTTTACCTTAAGGCCTAATATGTAGTTAGTTATCATAAATGTCCCATCTGTTCCTGAAAAGCATGTGTATTCTTCAGTTTTTGAATGTTTATAATTTATTGGGCATATGCTTTTATTCTCTTTGTTCAGTAATCTATAAACAAATATTTATTTTGTCTGCAGACCTATCAACTACTGAGAGGGATGTTTTAAAATTTTCCACAACCAAGTATATAAACTTTCTTCATTTTGACTTAGCCTTGTCAGTTTCTCCTTGTAACTCTTTTATTTTTTGTTTTATATCATTTTTAATCTATATTATTAGGTGCAAACTAACTTAGAATCATTATGTCTTCCTACC
>NW_007851340.1:0-661 GCF_000696425.1 Galeopterus variegatus
GAAAGATAATAAAACAGAAGAAATATTGGAAGAGATAATGGCTGACAATTTTCCAAATTTTTTTTTTTTTTATTTTGTCAATATACACTGTACATGATTATTATGGCCCGTCACCGACACCTCCCTCCCTCCTCCCTCTCTCCCCTCCCCCCCAAGAATGTCCTTTCCATTTGCTTGTTGTAACAACTTCATAAAAGTATAGTTGTTTTGTTGTAACAACTTCATGGAAGCAATTTTCCAAATTTTAAAAAAATAAACCACTGACCGAAAGTGACACAAACTCCAAGCAAGATAAATTATAAATTAAGCTAAAAATAAAATCATACTTAGGCACTTCTTAGCCAAAATGCTGAAAATCAAAGATAAAAACTTAAAGCTGGAGGGGAAAAAGGCATATTAAGGACAGGGTGACAAACAATAGGAATGACAGCTGAGTTTTCATATGAAGTAATTAAAGCCAAAAGATAATAAAACATCAACTTTAAAGAACAGAAAGAAAAAAACAGGCCACATGTAATTCTGCACTGGCAAAAATATTTTCCAAAGTGAAGGTGAAATAAAATAAAGAATTTTTTCGAAGAAGCAAAAACTGAGATAATGCATCTTCTTTGGGCCTGTTGTATAAAAAGTGATCAAATAATTGATTCGGGCTGAAAAAAAA
>NW_007851341.1:0-661 GCF_000696425.1 Galeopterus variegatus
AGAGAAAGAGGAGGAGGATGTTAAAAGTGTTAAGAATACTAAGAGGGAGCATCCTTGTGATGGGGGAGGAAGAGCAGGAATGCGGAAAAATCACAAATTCAGGGGATTAGATGGGTCCGGAGTACAAGAATAAGAGGGAGAAGGAGTAGATGGAGGGGAGCCTCGGGACTCTTCTGAGATATCCTGGACGCCGGTGGGGACGAGGTTCCGGGTGTCAGGTTTTAATCTAGAAATGTGAAACGGTTACCAGGTAAAGAGAGTTTGGCGGCTGTAGGGGTGTAAAGAATAACTGGGTAGGGGCCCTCCCACTTGGGCGTGAGAGGTCCTTTTTCTTCCGGGGAGTTGTAATACACTAGTTGTCCAGGGTGGAGAGGCAAGAAGTTTTGAGAGGAAGCAGGGTCAGGAAGAAGCCAATCTTGAAATTTCCAAAGTTCAGAGCGGAGATGGAAAAGGAGAGGTAAATTGAGGTCTGGCATATTGGACCCTGTGAGGGAGTGAGCCCTGGAGGTAAGAGGGGACGCTAGAGGGTACGCCCGTACATTATTTCAAAAGGAGACAACAGAGAGGGGTTTTTTGGAAGAGTCCTTATCCTGAGTAAGGCCAACGGGAGTAGCTGAACCCAGTCCAGGTGTAGTTCTAAGGAAAATTTTGTTAAAATATT
>NW_007851342.1:0-661 GCF_000696425.1 Galeopterus variegatus
CTGATGCATGCATCATCTTTGAAACTCCTTCTGATTGCCAACTTTTTGACCATTTAATCAGGCATTATTGTAGCATACCCCAAAAACTTAAAACTTAAAAGCTGCATGTCTGAGGTAGTCTTCATTGCCACCAGTGATATATCCTCAACTTCTCTCTCAAATTAACAAAACCTTCAGATACATTAGCATCTTTACTTAAAGTATATTTCCCAGCTCCCCAGGGGATGAATTCTGCTCACCATGATGTAAGTGTCATGCACGACTTTCAGGAAGTCTCTTTAAAAAAAAGGATAAAGTCCTACTCCTCCTTCCTTCCATCCTGTGGCTTGAAATGCATCTGTGATGGTTGCTTCCCACAGCTGTCTTGGACAGGGGCGCAAGGCCACCACTGAAGAGGAACAATGCATCTACTACAAGGCTTGGTCCTGGTGATTTGGAGCCGGCATCTTTTATATGACAGAGAAATTAACCATGTAACTCACTGTACTGGAAGTCTCATTTATCATATCCAAACCTTACTGTAATACAACAATGTTTCATTTGCTTCTTCTCAGTGAAACTCAAACAATTAGATTGATTTGAGAAAAAGCCTGAAACTATTGGCTAAACTACAAAATTAGGATTCACTAGAGAGCTCACTTATGCACATAATTCCTATCCC
>NW_007851343.1:0-661 GCF_000696425.1 Galeopterus variegatus
GCGATAAACATGAAATAGGCAAAATGGTTATTTGCATTTCATCTTCAATTTTCCAATAGCAATGTTTAAGTTTAGTGATTTTGTATTTTCTCTTATTCAGCTGGCTGTCATTCTCTGTGAAAAGCATGTGATAAATAACCAATTCAGCAGGAAATAATGTTCATACTGTTAAAGTCTCTTCTGTCTCTCTTTTTCTTTTCTTTTTAATTCATATCAAGACTCTCATCTTCACCATTCTGTCTTGGATATACTGACCTAAGCAGAGACAAGATGTGTTGGATCATAATTAGAGCAAAGGAATACATATTTATTTACATGTATTCCCAGAAAGGAGAGTCAAAATCACAATCAACAAAGAAGATCTTTTTTGTGGCCCCAAAGTTTTAAGGAGCAAGTGAATAATCAGAAAACCTCTGTTTCCTACTCATAAGACCAAAGATTTGGGAATTCCACCTGCCCCATGCCCACCTTCAGGGATTTTTTTTAAACTTTAATTATTTTTTTTTTATCCCATGAGTAGTTCATATTTGTTTTAAAACTGGAATATAAAAGTAGGCAAAGACAAATAATCAGCTTTACAAAAATATTTACATAGGATCGCATTGTATTATAATTTGCTTTTTTATTATTCCATGTTCACAAATGTATTTCTACAATATTG
>NW_007851344.1:0-661 GCF_000696425.1 Galeopterus variegatus
CCTTTTCCACTTGTTCTTCCCACCTCATAGTTGTAGTTTTATTTTATGGATCAGCCACTATCACCTATTTAAAACCCAAAGCCGTTCAGTATGAGGGAACAGACAAACTGCTCTCTCTTTTTTTACACCATTTTGATCCCAATATTTAATCCCATGATATACAGTCTGCGGAACAAAGATGTCACACAGGCTCTGAAAAAATTACTTCCCAAGTCGTTAGCATTGTGAGAAACTTAAAATATCATAAATTATTACTTTACATATTTAATTTTTATAAAGATTTAATTGATTTAATTTTATTTTAATGGACTCATATCATCAAAGTTATGAATTTTTAAAAAATTTTATTTAGAAATGCACTACATTTAAAGATATAATATAATTTATAGTGGGCCCTACAACTGAAGTTAGACCATTTTCCATTCTTTCGTTGAAGTTCTTCTAGGGAATATTTTAACTTTCTCTATTAAAGAAACAAAACATCCTTAAAGCCTACAAAGTCATTACTACATAATTATCCAATAGAAATAAAAGCCTAAATACATAAGAACATAAGGCATAAAAAAAGACAGATGCAAATAATAATTATGCAATATAATATGTATTGTAACATTAATTGTCTACCAAAAAAAGCAAAAGTGAATGCTTACATTGAGAACTG
>NW_007851345.1:0-661 GCF_000696425.1 Galeopterus variegatus
TTTTAACAGCAAAGAGGTCTCTAACTGCAAAAACCAAAATGCTTTAAACTTTGTGGGAAAAAAACTATAATATCTTCATGACTGTGGGGTAGGGAAGGGTTTCTTCAACAAGACCCCGGAAGCACGAACTGTGGAAGAAAATAAATATTGATGGTGTGACATCACATTTTAAAACTTGTTGAAAAACATTCTCATAAACAAAGTGAAAACCCAGGTCACAGAATAGAAGCTGTCTGCAAGGTAAGTAGCCAGCGAGGGACAAGTATGGAGACCACCTGAAGGACTTGTGAAAATCCACAGGCAAAACCAGCGAATGTGAAGTCGGGCAGAGCCGAAGAGAAAACTCGCGTGGTTCACAGATGCATGAGGACGCATGCCCTTTCTAGTTGTGGGGAATATGCAAATCAAAGTCGCACCGCGTGGCGCAGGGACGCTTCGCTGGGGTGAGTTGGGGCACTTCCCGCGCGGCTGGCCCTCTCTTGAGCATGTGCCTGGCGAGGCTGCTCGGTGTGCACAGACGCGCGCCCCGGGGCGCCCAGCAGCACGTTTCCAACAGAAGGCAACCGGGGAGCCGCCACCAACATGACGAACGCACGAGCGGTGGTGACTTCGTGCAGCGGACTAAAGCTCCACGAGGAGTCTTCAGAGCGTGACGTTGAGT
>NW_007851346.1:0-661 GCF_000696425.1 Galeopterus variegatus
AAAAGGAGACATTACAACTGATACCACAGAAATGCAAAGAATCATTAGAGACTATTATAAATAACTGTATGACAACAAATATGAAAACCTGGAAGATATGGATAAGTTTCTGGACATACACAAACTACCCAGACTGAACCAAAAAGAGGCAGAAAACCTGAACAGACCAATAACAAGCAATGAGATTGAAGCAGAAATCAGCAATCTTCCAACAAAGAAAAGCCCAGGTCTGGATGTCTTTACACCTGAATTCTACTAAACTTTTAAAGAGGAGTTAATACCAATTCTCCTCAAATTATTCCAAAAAATCAAAACAGAAGCCATTTGCCCAAACTCATTCTATGAGACCAACATAACTCTGATACCAAAACCAAATAAGGACACAACAAAAAAAGAAAATTACAGGCCAAAATGTCCTTGATGAACATAGATGCAAAAATCTTCAACAAAATATTAGCGATCAGAATACAGCAGCACATCAAAAAAGTTATATACCATGATCAAGTGGGATTCACCCAGAGATGCAAGGATAATTTAACATACAAAAGTCAATTAATGTGATATATCACATCAAAAAATTCAAGGACAAAAACCATATGATTATCTGAATAGATGCTGAAAAAGCATTTGACAAAATTCAACATGCCTTCATGATAGACTC
>NW_007851347.1:0-661 GCF_000696425.1 Galeopterus variegatus
CAGAAGCTCTTTAGTTTGATATATCCCATTTGTTTATTTTTCCTTTGGTTGCCCATGCTTTCTGGGTCATATTCATGAAGTCTGTGTCCAGTCCTACTTCCTGAAGTTTTTCTCCTATGTTTTCTTTAAGAAGTTTTAATGTTTCAGGGTGTATAGTTAATTCTTTAATCCATTTTGAGTTGACTTTAGTGTATGGTGAAAGGTATGGGTCTAGTTTCATTCTCCTGCATATTGATATCCAGTACTCCCAGCACCATTTGCTGAAGAGGCAGTCTGTTCCCCAGTGAATAGGCATGGTGCCTTTGTCAAACATAAGATGGCTGTAGGTGTGTGGGTTGATTACTGGATTCTCTATTCTATTCCATTGATCTGTGTGTCTGTTTTTATGCCAGTACCATGCTGTTTTGGTCATTATAGCTTTGAGGTATAGTTTAAAGTCAGGTAGTGTTATGCCTCCAGCTTTATTTATTTATTTTTTGCTCAGCATTTTGCTTTGTCTATGCATGGTCTTTTGTAATTCCATATAAATGACTTTTGCTCAGCATTTTGCTTTGTCTATGCATGGTCTTTTGTAATTCCATATAAATGACTGGATAGTTCTTTCTATTTCTAAGAAAAATGTCATTGGAATTTTGATGGGGATTGCATTGAATTTGTATAT
>NW_007851348.1:0-661 GCF_000696425.1 Galeopterus variegatus
ATACTGTTTTCCATAATGGCTGCACTAATTTACAGACCCACCAAAAATGTAGAAAGTTTCCCCTTTTTCTGCATGCTGTCCAGCATTTGTTACTCTGTCTTATTTTTTTTAGTTTTTAAATTATTATTAGCATATTCACCATTAAAAATTGTAATATTTCCCCATGCACAGCACTCAACCTATCACTCTCCAAATCTCTCCCTCCCTATCCCCCATCTCTAGTATCCTTAGCTTTGTTCTCTCTTTCTGAAAGTTCAACTTATTACTGAGGTATTTTCTTTCTTTCTTTCCTCTTTCTTACTTTCTTTCTTTGTTTAATTGTTTGTTTCTCCTTCCTTCCTTCCTTCCTTCCTTCCTCCCTCCCTCCCTCCCTTCCTTCCTTCCTTCCTCCCTTCCTTCCTTCCTTGCACCTAGTTATGAGTGACAACATGTGGTATTTTTCTTTCTGTGTCTGGCACTTAAAATAATTTTCTCCAGGCTCATCCACGTTGCTGCAAATGGCAGAATTTCATTCTTTTTGATGGATGAGTAGTATTCCATTTTGTATATATACCACATTTTCCTTATACAGTCATCCATTGATGGATATTTAGGTTGGTTCATGTTTGGGCTATTGTAAATAGAGCTATGATGAACATGCGAGTGCAGGTATCTCTTCAAC
>NW_007851349.1:0-661 GCF_000696425.1 Galeopterus variegatus
CAAGTTATCTGGACAAGCCTTCATTCTAAATGCAAATACAGTATCATCTAAATGATAGTCTCGAACTCATCTGTGTAGCCATCTAACTTGTTTTTGAACACATCTGAGAAGTAGAATAAAAAGGATTTTGTGTAGCTAAAAGAGGTAAAGCAGAGTCTGTGCACTAGAACTCAAATTTAATTCATCTCAACGCATCTCTCACTTGGAGTCTTTTATATATAATTCTAATAAATTTGGTTCCAGGATTTATTTTCTGGTATATGGCAGATCTAGAAGGTAGAAGAGGAGCTCCAGCATGTTACGTTGTGTTACTGCGAGTGTCAGCTCATAGCCTGGCTGCAAAGGAGGAGGCAAACACTATAAAATAGAGTAGTCTGGTGTAATTTAATGTAGAGGGCATCCAGAAAAGTTTAACTTACAGTTAATATCTTTTATTTTGTTAGACAGAAATGTATGTAATACATTTTAGGGTCCTCTTCTAAAATAAAAAAAACATAAAGGAAAGGTTGCTTAAGGTCTAAGCCCTCAGTTAATTGAGAAAACTTTGCTATTCAACAGACACTATAATAATTTCTAATTTGTGTCCAAATAAACTTTTATAGTTCCTGGGTGGGGTGGGAAACACATATTGATTTGGAAATGAAGTGGATTTTTTTTTTTT
>NW_007851350.1:0-661 GCF_000696425.1 Galeopterus variegatus
AAATCAGACAAAAAAAGACCACATATTGTGTGATTACATTTATAGGATATGTCCAGAATAGGCAAATCCACAGAGACAAAAAGTATATTAACAGTTGTCTGGGACTGGGGTATGATTGCTAATTGGTATGGTGTTTCTTTTGAGGGTAATAAAATGTTTTGGAATTATATAGTAATGATGGTTGTACAACTTTGTGAATATACTAAAAACCACTTGCCTGGGGACCAGGGGCATCAAGCCAGAACCAGACCCCTGGCCCACAGCCAGGCACACCACCAGCGCCTCAGGGCCCTGACTGGGGACCTGAGCCATTGAGCCAGGACCAGACCCCCTGCCCACAACCAGGCACATCACCAGCACCAAGGAGCATGCTGAAAACGTCACCTCCATGTGGGTGGCCCACCACAGCCACCACAGTAACCACAGCTGCCACAAGAGTGGCTAGACATCACAACCACCATGCAGATTGTCCGCCAGCCACTGGAGTTCATTGACACAAGGAGAGTCACCATCAGAGACCAAAGAAAAGAAGAGGATGTCTCCACAAAGCCCATTTCAGAGTGACAGAAGTAGCATCTGCTCTATGATAATATTGGGGGTCCTGAACACACCTTTCAGCATTGGACAGATCATCTAGGCAACAAATCAACAAAGTAACCAT
>NW_007851351.1:0-661 GCF_000696425.1 Galeopterus variegatus
TACTTTTAAAATGTATATCATTTGTTTATATGTATTTATATAAAATGCATATTTTTGTTTCGTGTGCATGTAGTTTAGTTTTTGGAAGACATTGTGTTATACATCTCATATTTGTGACTTTTATCACTAAGATCTATGCTTTAAGGACTCTTCATGTTGGTATGTGCATGTATCCATCTGTTACAGCTAAAGCTGCATGATACTACATAATGTGCCTCCTCCACAGTTTGCTTGTTCACTTCCAGTGATGCACAACCAAATTCAGGCCACTATGTACACTCTCCTAGGTTTTCAGCTGCACAAGTGCAGGAGTTCCCATTTGCATAGACCACAAGAACCCTTACGGTGAACATCTTGAATGTATCTGTCCCCTTTTGGATCTGTGTGAAAATTTCTTTTAGACATGTAATCTAGGAACAGACTTGCTAGCTGGTAAGGTATGTGCATTTAGTTTGCGTAAGTAGTGCAAGACTCTTTCCCCTGAAAATGGGGTCCATATTCTCATCAGTAATGCATGGGAATTACAGTACACCTACATTCCCTCCCGCAACACAGGGCATTATCCAGTTTTCTAATTCTTGTCAGTATAATTGGTGTAGCGTAAAATCTCAAAGTTGTTTTAATTTGCATTTTTCTGACTGCTGATGAGTTTGAGTGTCTC
>NW_007851352.1:0-661 GCF_000696425.1 Galeopterus variegatus
TTTTTTTTTTTTGTTTTGTTTTGCTGTTTTATCAAAACAAATGTTAGTATCAAAAACAAATTTCAGATCCAAATTTATACTTAATATTTTACATAACATCATTGGCAAAGTTTTAGAAAATTCATGCAAATAAACCCATGTAATTATAATCTGACACAACTTTCTACTTCATAATGTTGATAAACAATATTGCTGAGCCAGAGGTGAAGTCATTTTAAAACAAAGAGAAGAGCAGTCCAACAACGAATAGAAGATTGCCACAAAACCTAACTTCGGGATAGGCAATAACAAATAACTCTGAAGTACAGATTCCAATATTCTATTTTTAAAATACTAACTATAATATAAGCCTCATGAGGAAAGGTTTTGTCCACTTATATCATCCAAGCACTTAGAACAATGTCCAACACATACTCATATTTGGTGCTCAATAAGTATTTATTGATTGATGAATGAATGAATGAATGTCACTTTGTACTAAGGAAATATTTTGAAATGACAAAGATATTCATTGTAGGTTGGATAATTGTTTCCAATTCATTGCTCCCTCCTTGTAATAGAATATTATACACCCTACCCTTTCTCATATCAGGTGAATCCTGTGAAAGGAGTATCGATTTTTGAGGTTGGTTGTGTGGTATTATGATGCACTTTGGCCAAT
>NW_007851353.1:0-661 GCF_000696425.1 Galeopterus variegatus
AACATCTTTGAGGACAAGCACTTCTCTATTTTGCTCATTGGTGTATCTTCAGCACCTAAAATAGTATATGCTCGATAAATATTTCTTGATTGAATGATACTTCCATGTTCCTGAATTAAGTGCTATGTGACTAAATTGTGGTTCTTCTCATCAGTTTGTTGTTATATATCAATCAAGAACCATGTGGAATACCATTATCCAAGCCCCCACAAACAGCTGGTAAATTCATGACTTATAAATAGAAATTACTTGGCTGTTTAAATATGTCATCCCGGTTTAATACTGTCACAAAGGAGTGAAGGAAGGGTCAAGATCTAATCACTCATTTTCATAGTTGCATATGAAATTTAAATATTTACTTAATGTTAATTGGTTTTTCACAGCAGTGTGATTTCAGTGCCCCAGGAAGTGCTTTTACTACCCAAAATATTTATCTGGCCTGTTCTCCAATTCTCCATAATTTTAGTTGCACGGGGCAAAGCCTTTGTCCCATAATTTTAAAGAAACCTTGAGAAAATACCATGGAAGAGATAACACTTTGATTTAAATTCAATTTGGGGGCCAGCCCGGTGGCGCACTGGAGAGTGCACCGCTTGGGATCGCAGCGGCGCTCCCACCAAGGGTTCGGATCCCATGTGGAGACCGGTTCCCGCTCACTGGC
>NW_007851354.1:0-661 GCF_000696425.1 Galeopterus variegatus
TTACTTGCAGATCCCTTAAAAACTCAAGAGAATCAGATAAAAAACAAAAACAAAAAACCTCATAGGAACTAAACAGAAAGCTCACCAAGGGGCCAGCATACAAATATAGAAAAAAATACAGCCTTCCTGTACATCAGCAATAAATAGTGAGGAATTATAAGAAAAAAAGGAGATCCTATTCACAAAAGCAACAACCAAAAAATAAAATACTTTACAATAAACGTGAAATTCCTATATCAAGAAAACTACAAAACTTTACTGGGGGACATAAAAGAAGACTCGAGTAAATGGAGAGACATAACTTACTCCTGGAAGGAATGGCTCAATGTTGTAAAGATGTCAGTTCTCTTCAAATTAATTTATAAACGTAATGCAATTCCAATTAAAATAAAAAGGACATACCAGAAGGACATGCACCAAAATGTTAACAGAGGTTCTTTCTAGAAAGTAAAAAGATAATGAATTGCTTTTGCTTAGTGCTTTTTTGTTGCCCAAGTCTTCTGCATTGAGAAAGAGCTTTGGTAATAAGAAAAAAGCTATAAAAAATGCTCTTAAATACTTAACAGCATAGAAAATGTTCATCCTCCCTGTCCCTGCCCCCAAAGGCTACAAAATAATATTACAGTATGATACTTATTTATCAAATGAAAAGCACATATGT
>NW_007851355.1:0-661 GCF_000696425.1 Galeopterus variegatus
GTGTGAAGTAACTCAAATCAATATGGTATTTATGCAAAACAGTCATTATTATCCCATATTATGAGTGAAGAAACATAGATTCAAAGACTCTAAGTGACATGCAAGCAGCAGAATAACTAGATCTGTTAAAATTTGTATCACAACATTTCCAACATTTTTTTTTTCTTGGAGAACACCCAAGATCATGTTCTTACTTCTATACCCTTCCATGGGTGGCTCTATGCTATAGTGTGACCAAGGTACCATACTGTACCTTTTTATTATTATTATTATTCTCAGCAGCAGATACATATTAGACCACTAAAAATATTGCGTAAGTATGTAATCACTACAATTGATCAGGTCTGGTATAATCAGAAGAGGGAAGTAAAAGATGGTCAGCTTCTCTCATCTTCACCCTATTCTTCTGTTAATTCAATCTAATGTCCTTTTAGTTTAATTTTTAGTCACATGACATTGATGACAACTAAAACCCCTAAGTCCTATTGTCAACTGCTCTTGCAAAGCCAATTCATTTTCTAATTTAATTAGAAATAGCTTGCTTGGAAATAATATATACTCACATAAGATCATTTTGCAAAAGGGATAGCTACTGTAAGATAGTGAAGGAAGTATAGGAGAAGAGAACCTCTCACCGAACCCAAACACCACAAAAATAGCT
>NW_007851356.1:0-661 GCF_000696425.1 Galeopterus variegatus
AGTGAAAAAGAAAGAAGGAATAGAAATATTAAATATTAACAATATTACAAAGAGAAATTAAGACAAAAGCATAAAAAGGATAACTTTCTATTTAAGGTACAATCAATGGTGAAAGAAATTGAGCTGAAACACCAGGTACTGCTCAAGGTTTATTAAAGGAAAAGAATCTGCCAGACTGCACTCAAAATGGAGAGCAGCAGCCAGTGTCGGGTTGGGAGGGCTTATATAGGCTCTAAGGAAGGCTGACTTAAACAGGGAGGGGCTTGGTGCTGGTGCGGAAGATAAGGCTAGCTGATGCAATAAGGTGGAAGGTTGCACCCATACGGAAGTAGAGAAGTTTCTACTTCTCAGAAACCAGGAGATTTCTCATAAGAGAAAGGCTGATGGCCATTTTGTGCTCAGTGAGTGTAAAATGGCACTGGTCATGTCCAAGATGGCGCCAGTCATGTCCAAGATCCATCAAATAGTAAATAATTGTGTAGAGCTAGGGCTACGGTCTGGAGCTCACAGACCCTTCAAGCTTGTTCACAAACCTTTCACATGCAGGTCTGTGAGCTAGGTAACTGGCAAAAAGTTCCTTGGAGCCTTGGTTGAAGTACAAATAGTCTTTATTCAGCACACACATGTCTAGGAACTAGGCAGTATGAAGAGAAACTCAAAA
>NW_007851357.1:0-661 GCF_000696425.1 Galeopterus variegatus
CTTGTCCAGAGGTCTACAGCAGTGCCTGGTACATAGTAGGTCCTCCATCAGTATTGGTTGAATGAATTAGCCAGGGCTGCCCATCTACACTGGGAGGGGAGGAGCTCGAGCTTGTTTGTTGGGGAAGGAGAAAGTGACTAGTGAAAAGGAAGAGGTTGGAGTTCTGAGGGGTGGGATAACTGATGGGCCAAGGTCTTAGAACAGGTAGGGGGTAAGATCATGAAGATGGGAGAGTTTGGTGCTTTGAGAGTGAGGGGGAAGTAGGCGAATATGTGGGTAGATTTCAGGGAGGCAGAGAACCAAGATGAAAAATGTAAACCTGACGGTCTTATTATTTTGATGAAGCAGGAAGAATGGTTATCAGCCGACTTGAGGGGTGGGGAGGTAGGCTGGAGGCAAGAGGTAAAGGTTTGAAGCTACTGGGATGAGTGGAAGGATTCCTGAACAAGGGAGGGTCCCACCGAGGTTGGAGTTTTCTTCAGTGGTGGGTGGCACAAGAGAGAAAATGGAGGAGACAGTGGTTAGATTGATCGTGTTTGGGGGTCGTCAGATACAAGCAGCCGGTGTGTCAGTGAGGCAGGAACCTAAGGGTGCTGGAGGGAGGGAAGAAAGTGAAGGCCAGAGGGGAAATAGGAAGGGGAGGTTAAAGTTCTGGTGGTTT
>NW_007851358.1:0-661 GCF_000696425.1 Galeopterus variegatus
GTTTTATGATGCCTTTCTAAAATATTGTGAAACCGATGAAGGATACCCTCCATCCATGCATTTTTAGTGCATCCTGACCACCACATTCCCTCAGGGTGGGCCACGGCCGGATTCTTGAGCCCATTTCGAGACTTACTGGTCACCTAAATGTTTAATACAGGATAAAGTATTGAAATCTTGAGTCCATATAGTATTGGATACAGGATAATGTATTGAATTCTTGAGCCCATATAGGGCCTCACTGGTCACCTAAATGTTTAATACAGGATAAAATAAAGAGAAAGACTTGAGAGAAACACAAATAATCTGAGGACATAAGCCCTTTTCAGACAGGAATGCACAGACCTGCTGTGGAATCCCGTGTGCCACCTTCTCCCCACGGTTGTCCCACCTAGTCTCCAAAGAGCCCAGAGCACAGTGAGATACCCTGTGCTCAGATCATAGAGGAGCGTTCCAGGCATCGGACTACATGATGAAACACAGGGAAAGAGACACCTGATTCATGTTGCCTCCAAATGATAGAATAGTACGTAGACTCTGAAAACAATGCTTTATGGATTTATCAATATAATTAGAAAATGTTCACAATATAATATAAAGAAAGATTCATACAGTATATAATAACCTCTTAAAAATATTTGTCTGTATCAATACAAGAATT
>NW_007851359.1:0-661 GCF_000696425.1 Galeopterus variegatus
AAAAGTTATATTTTGTTACTTAATTAAAGCATATAGAAAATATTTTGCTATAGGTAATGCAAGTGTCATTCATTATTTTGTATCAAGAGTTTAATCTGTCCTTATACATTTTCTCATGCATGTCAACATAAACTGTAGATCAGCAATTACAGAAACAAATCCTTTGTTATTTTGCTTGTGAAGGTGCTGTAATTTGCCTATGATCTGTGCATATATGCTTATGTATTTTAATAAGAAAAATTGATACTTTGTCTTTTTAAATTTTTCACGGGCTTTTTTTTTATTTTGCTTTCTTTTCTTCCTTTTGCCAATGTGAGTTATATATTTATTTACCTAAATGGAGAAATTTGGCTTGACAAAATAGCTGTTGAAGTTTTAAAAGACATAATATTCTCTATATTTAATATTAATATAAAGTATCAAGAGTATAAGTTAACAAATATATAGCAACCAAAAACTTGGAAGAAATAAAGATACATAACACACATACCCAAGCAGGATGATTTAATGATGGCTTCTTTCATAACAAAACCCATGGAGAACCAGAGAAAAAGCACCAGCATCTTTCCAATGATGAAAGAGGAAACATTCAAGCCAGTTTTCAACATCCAGCAAAATTATCCTTTCAAACTCAAAATGAAATAAGGTACAGCCACACAAA
>NW_007851360.1:0-661 GCF_000696425.1 Galeopterus variegatus
TTAAAATTTCAAAAAAATAAAAAAAGAGAGAACAGAACTGTGGTTATTAGAAGTGGGAAAAAAGGAGGAGGAGGAGGGTATGTGAGAAACTATTTAAGAGTCTTAAAGCTCAATTGTGCTTGGTAAACATGAGTATGCTAATTATCCTGATTTGATCACCACATATTGTGCACATGCATTAATATTCATTTCTGTACCCCACAAATCTATATGGTCAAATATCTTTCAATAAAAAAACTGTCAAAAAAAGAAGAAGAAGAAGAAGAAGAAGAAGAATGAATCCCTGACAATGGTAATATTGACGGAAATTTGACTTATGTCGTAGATTTGAATTTTCAGCATAAAATGTTAAATTGAGAGACCGATTTATCCCTATGACTGTATGTTGAACATTTATAAAGATTATGCAAAATTTTATTTTTTTTAGAGTTTGGATCTATTATATTGATGAGTTTAATTGATCAGAGTTACAAGAAATATTTAGTTTTAGCAAAGGTTTTGATCATTTTTAGAGAAATATAACATTGTAAAAGGAAGAAACATATGCTACATTTATAAGTAAAGACTAAAACATTTGGTAATCAAAAATTAAATTTTGAGTAAACTTTTAAATATATAATCAATATTACTGTCACCAAGATCTATAAAATATCACATTGCC
>NW_007851361.1:0-661 GCF_000696425.1 Galeopterus variegatus
CCTGCCCAGGTGACCAGGTACACCAGTGTGATAAAGCTCTTCACTGCCACAAGTTCAACTTCTTTCCCTCCCCTGAATGGAGCCTAAGGATGTTCGACTACATCAATGAAAATCCCCCGTGGCTTTTGCTTGTGTGCTCCATCCTGACCCCCAGTAAGGACACTGGCCTTTGGATCCCCGCTCTCTCCCTCTCTCAGCCCCCCAGTGGCTTATTGGAACCCACTCCCTGGGAGCAACTCCCATATGTCCCTCTGCATGGCATGGTGTGTCTGCATCTTCTAGCACCTGTGAGTGCAGTCCTTTAATGTCTTATGGCTCTCTGAGTGCAATTTCCATGGCCACATTGGAATAATCTTTAAAGACCCCATGAGGGGGTCTTACTCCCCTCTATTTACAACACAAGATACTATTTAGATAAGTTGACCACAAAGGTTTCTTGGATCAGGTGCCATTTGAGCAGAAACATGAACAGAGACAGGCAATATGCTAATGGATATGTGATGAAAGATGATTCTACTAAGAGGGAGTGGTAAGTTCAAGGGCTCTGAGGCAGAAACATGCCTGTCTGTTTGAGCAAGGAAGTTTGACTTATTGAAAAAGAGGAGTGAAGTGGAGAGAGAGATGTGAAAAGGTCTGAGGGTTACCCAGGATGACAACTTAA
>NW_007851362.1:0-661 GCF_000696425.1 Galeopterus variegatus
ATGACCTTGTCTTCTGCAACCAAAACATTGTCCCTTGAAGGGTGGGGAAGTATTGTTTCCTTAGGGGATCAGGGCAGTAAACATCTTGAAGGCTTCGGTTAAGTTTTGTGTCTGAGCCTGCAAGGCTGAGGATAAAGTCCTCACCTCAGCAATAGCCTTTTTTAGTTCTTTTACAATGTTGACCAGATAGGCCTGAGGGGCCGCTTCACCCCACAGGCTGCAGACGGCTGGGGGTTCCCAGCGAGCCATGACAGGAAAAACCTGCGGCTCTGTCGGGGATGTTTTTAAAGGTGGAGTAGCCTCCTCCACTTCTTCAGGTGCCGCTTTCTCTCCTTCGGCTAAACTTTGGTGGGGTGAGAATACTGGGAGAGGAGGGTACAGGTTAGGGGCATAGGTATCACTCAGTGGCTCAGGGCCTTGCATTGGCAGCTTTGTTTCCTTTTTTCTCTCCTCATTGAACTGCGCCCAATCCCTTTCTGCCCCTTCTTGATGCTCGGGACGGAAGCAAAGCTTTAAGGCAGAGATGGTTGGGTAGAACCCTAAGGGGGGACCTAGCCCATGACTAATCTCTTTCTTTCTGGCCAGGGTCTGAACCTGGTCCCAAGTCTCATACGAGAATAAGTTGGACGAAGGTGCCCAAGGGGCTACCTGCACCACATGA
>NW_007851363.1:0-661 GCF_000696425.1 Galeopterus variegatus
TGTTTCACCTATATTTTCCCTTAGTAATTTTATAGTTTTAGGTCTTATACTTAGGTCTTTAATCCATGTTGAGTTGATTTTAGTATATGGTGAGAGGTGCATGTTTAGTCTCATTCTTCTACATATTGACATCCAAGTTTCCCGGCACCATTTATTGAAGAGGCAATCAGAAAAGAAACACTCTTGCGAGTTCCTGATTTCAAGGCTGCTCTCATGTGGGTTTGGAATTGGAATCCAATATGACCACGCTGGGCATATAGTCCAGGTATAGGAGTCAGCAAGAAGGAATATAAAGTATGTGTTTTATATGTTTAAAGAAATAAAAGACAGTATTGAAAATAAAACTAAGAGACAATACACAATCATAAAGGACCAGGAAGATTAATAAAATTCTAAATATAAAAATATAACAATTGGGTTTAGGAACTCAAATGATTGGATTAAACAGCAGATTAGGCAGCTGAGCATAGATATTGAGAAATTACTGAGAGTACACCAAAGAGAAACAAAGGACAAAAAAAGGAAGATGAATTAAGTGATACAGACAGCAGATGGAAAAGATCTTACATGGGTTTAATCAAGAGCAGCGACTAGAGGAACTGATGGAGAGGCAGTATTTGAAGAGATAATGGTGTAAAATTTCCCCCAAGTGTTGGAAGAT
>NW_007851364.1:0-661 GCF_000696425.1 Galeopterus variegatus
TGAAAGTGTTGTGGGTGGTCTCCCAAAATTATAGTTAGTTTTGAAACTACCACTGTTGCTGCTGCTTGTAGAGCATCTTGCTGCTTGGAACACTGCCTCAGGCTCACAGTCAGCATGACTCCTTATTTAAAGGTCAGCTCAGGTGTTTGGAAGCCAAGCCACTCCATCTCCGACTACCATCAGCAATCCTGATGCCAGCGTGGTGTGCTGGCTCCTGTAATTTTCTAGCTGTTAACGTAATGACACATGGCTTCAAACTGTGCTTCAGTAAATTGCTTCTTCTTAGGATCCTCTACCATTCCTGGGTCTCCTAGTGCCCATGTCTTCAGTTTTAAAGAAAAAAAAATCCATCACGTTGCCTGAAGCTAATTGTATAAATAAAGCCATTCCTGCATTGTGATACAAAAAGACTCCAGCTCCTGTTTCATGCCTGATTTCTTCTCTTTGATCACACAGGAATCTCCAGCACTGACTGGAAGAATATGAGAATCTCTCATCTATAATCAAGAAAGTAGTTAATACATTCAACACTTTCAGGAAACACACATTTATGTAGCTAATTAAAGAATTTAACATGCATTTAGTCCAACAAAATCATTGTTTAGAACAGCAGAATACTGTATTGTGGCCCTTGCCATTTAGAAATAGGAAGTGGTTAAAT
>NW_007851365.1:0-661 GCF_000696425.1 Galeopterus variegatus
TCTTCATGTGACCCTTCTCAGAGTAACTGGACTTGTTACATGGTAGCCAATGTTTCCCAGAGCAATTGTCCCAAAGAAGCCAGCAGAAGCTGTACATCTGTTGGGAAAATAGAATAGTTTGGTCAGGGCCCTCGCCTCGGGTCCAGTTGGGTGTGGTTCAGCACGTCCATTGTAGGTGAATTTTGTGTGTGTGTGTGTGTGTGTGTGTGTGTAGTTAGTGCACATGTGCGCCAATGTATCTTTTTAGTTTTTATTGCTATTCTTGTGTTCTTCAGGAAGAGAGAGAGAGAAGAGTTTCAGTGAAGCAGGTGGGCTGGTGTCGGCCTCGGGGGTCTGCCCGGCATAGCCATACTTTCCAACCTATGGCTCCAAGGACGTTTTGGCCAGTTACCTAGCTCATAGACCTGCGTGAAGGGGTCTGGTGACCCAACCTGGCATGTGTGGGGTCTGGTGACCCAGCCTGGCGTATGAAGGGTTTGTGACCCAGTCTGTGAATGGGCTTGAGGGGTCTGGGAGCTCCAGACCCAGCCCTAGTTCAACAATCAGCCCAGTCGGTGCAGGATTACTGGCAGGTAAAAGAGCCCAACAACTAGCGTGGTTGCCTAGCTTTACAATTGGCATCATGAACAGGATTAAGAGCTAGACAATTGGTGCTGTGAGC
>NW_007851366.1:0-661 GCF_000696425.1 Galeopterus variegatus
ATTTTCTGTAACAGTTCTTTTAGAATTTAGAAGAATTCAGAAGGAAACTTTGTAGTTTTTTAAAATTGTACATAAAGTGATACAATGTGAGAGACGACAGGGAACTTAGAATTTATCTAGATCATTTTTTAAACTCTGAGAAATAAAGGAAAGACTAGAAATTATACCACCTAAATTCCAACCCAAGTTTCTTTCTTCACATCATAATTCTTTCTAGGGAACAAGTATAAAGCAGATCACAGAAAAAGTTAGATATAAATATAGATATAAAACACATATATGTATAGATTTCCATACACACATGTGTACACAATTAAAATGATTTTATATGAGAGTACTTCATAATGTTCATGTAAAAATAGAATTAAAAGATGATACAAATCTTTACATGAATATTTTGGAGATTCCTCATATAATAGCAGTGAAACAGAAGAGATTTGATATGGCTAATGGTTACCAATATATAGTAAGCTAAGTTGACATTCTGGAAGTCTTTTTAGTTCCTCAAAGTGTTATGAAATTCATTGTGTGTGTGTGTGTGTTTAGAAAAGGGTACATATTGTTTATTTTAATTAGTGGATCCATCAGCTGTTAATTGCGCACATAAAAAAACTCAATTGTCATATGTTTGCTGAATTTTTCTTGACTAGAAGTGATAGAA
>NW_007851367.1:0-661 GCF_000696425.1 Galeopterus variegatus
TGATGCTCTATTTTGTCACTGCTGCATCCTAACTCAAATAAAACTGTTATGGATTTTATGATGGTTTTGCTTAAGTTTTTAATTCCAAATTCTACATTTTGCACATATGAATTCATCAGGGTTATGATTTTTTTCTTCCACTCATTCATCTATTCCTGTATTCAAATCTGTCTTCTAATTCATTTTTTGCTTGGATAGACTTTTTTTTTTTTTGAGGATTTTTCTCATATTGTATACTCGTGATATATTCTCTGACTCCTCATATATCTGCATAAATGGGAGGGTACTTCAAAAATTTTGTGGAAAAAGTGAATTAAAAGATAATATGCATCATTTCATGAACTTTTTGAAGACTCCTCATACACCTTTAGTCCCAAAAGTTTAATGTTATTTTGGCTGGTATCTGATGGTTGTTTTTTCCCAATAGTCCATATGGGATAGAGGTGAAAGCTCCAACACCAGCCTAATTCCTTTCTTTTGTTTTTAAATTGTATTATTTTGTTCCAGAAGCTAGTATAATCTCTATTTTTTCCTATAGGCTAAAATTATTTCAGGATATGGTTTTGTATTGCTTTTTGTTAGAGTGAGGAGGACTGAAGCCATGTTGGTACCTAAACCTGCATGGGCTGCAGACAAATTTTAAAAGGACACAGTTTTTTTT
>NW_007851368.1:0-661 GCF_000696425.1 Galeopterus variegatus
TGCAGAAGCCACAGACTGAGAAAGAAGAAACTGCTCCAACTGTTTCAGCCCAGCCCATCAGGCCTGGCCCTGTGAGAGGTGGGAAGAAGCTGCAGCACACAGAGCAGGGGCTAGCAAAAGCCCCAGTTTAGCACTTTGTGTGAAGTTGCCTGGAGTATGCAGGGAAAAGTGGGCCTTGGAGTGCATCATACCAGCCCCCAGGCCAGTGAGGCCACTGAAAGCTTCCCCATGGGCCCACATAGGAGTGAGAGTTGCAGACGACAAAAGAGAGGAACCACCCAGAGGCCTGTGAGTCATTGAGAGGGGCCCACAAATAGCTGACCCCAAGGGAAAATTTTGGAGTGTGGGAGGTAGTGTGGCCTGCTGGGAGAACACTGGGCTGTAGAGTGGGTAGCTCATTGGAGACTGGGCAAGGCGATAGAACTGCAGGAGGTGCAGATTGCTGAGAAGAACTCAGTCCTTGAGTTTCCACACAGCCCAGGTGTATCTGACCTCCCAAGACCCATAAGTGATTAAAAGACCAACAATTAAAATCTGGTATACACAAAAATCCTTCCCCAGAGAATCAGCAGCAAAGTGACAAATTATTGCAACCACAGAGCTCAAGTGATGGTACCCATAGCAAATTTCCGCAATATTGGAATTAACTAAAACCACAGAT
>NW_007851369.1:0-661 GCF_000696425.1 Galeopterus variegatus
CATCATTTATATTTCTTAGAGTGTAGAAAGGTTCTTTCATAGAGATCTTTTCCATGTTCCACCTCTTCTAATAACATCTGGATAAAAGTGAGATGAAGTTTTTGACACAGCAAAATTGTCAAGCTGTTTAAATAGCTTCAATCAATTTTAAGTGCTTCGTAGGGATTTAAGACAGATTATACTTATACCAATTTAGACTTATGGAAAACCTGTACTGCATTCTACTTCTCCCATTGCCGATAAAACAAAATAGGAGGTAGGGAGAAGATGTGTGATAATCCTGGGGTTTAACTTTCAGGGGCCTGGTACACACTTCAGAAGTAAGAAGAAACAAGAAGTTCCTCAGCTCATATAAATGACTGATAAGCTATGTCTACTTACAACAAGACTTAAATAGATTGATATGATGTGCTTCTGCTCAAATTGCTTGCCAAAAACTACAGTTACTGACAACTCCAAAAATATTATACAGTCTGAATCTCCAGTATTCACTAAAAAGCAAACAAACAGAACAGCTGCACTAAACAACAGAACCAAAAGGAGGAAAAGCAGGTAACAGAAATAGATTCACAGTTGATCCAGATTAGATATTGGAGTTATCATGCATGACTTTTAAATAACCACAATTAATATGGTAAAAAAAGACAAAGTCAAACTGTCC
>NW_007851370.1:0-661 GCF_000696425.1 Galeopterus variegatus
AAGATGTGAAATGCATCCTTAGGATTTTATCCACCTTAGGGCTGAACTCTAGAGAAGGAAGACAGTCGTCCCTTGTGGATGATCGGTCTCTTACGGTCACAGTCTCTCATCTTGGATTGCCATCTCTCTGAACATACCAAGAGCTGTTCTTCCATTTACCACCAAAACATAAGCATTGCATGGAATTAGGAAAGCAGCAGACCTTCTGAGTCTGATGAGAGGCAAGACCAAGAGAGAAAGCAGCCGGAGCCTGAGGGGCTGAGACCTGCTGCACGCAGCTCGGGCTCCTGCTCCTGCCTGGGCTCTCCGCTGAGGCTGCTGAGCAGGCTGCCCTTGCGGCTTCCGGCCTGCACGCGGGTGCAGAAGCTCAGCCCACAGCAGCTCTGCTCGGCAGCCAGACACCTGAAGAGCCCAAACCAGGGAGGAGCTGTAAGGACAGGTCAGCCACAGTGCTGGTTCTCTCCTCTCTCCTTGGCCCCAGCTGGGATCAGAGCTCCAGCAGAGGAAAATCTTAAATTAGGGTTCCTGCTGGAAGTTTTCTTGCCCATGCTCTTCTGTGACTCCATGGCAGTTGTTTGCTTTTCTTCTTACTGCTACACACTGAGCTCTGTGAGGAGAAGAGGTGCCTCATGTTTGTGCAGGGATTAAAAAGCTCAGGAGT
>NW_007851371.1:0-661 GCF_000696425.1 Galeopterus variegatus
TCACGGCGTCCCATATCCACATCTCCAACTCTGTGTAACAGAAGCAGCGCTGGGCAGCGACACGCAGGAGACACAAGGGCACTGCCGGGTCACGTCTGCAGCGAGAACGGTGCCCGACACCCAGTCAGCGCCCAGTCACTGGTGTTTTTAGCACTGATTTTAAAAATATTGGATTTTTTAAGTATATTTTTTGACATTTTTCTCTGGAACTTTCCCTGTTTCCATTTTGCTTAACAGTATATAATAGCTTTATTGAAAATAATTTTTAAGGAACTCACTGGATCTTAAAAACATAGTATGCTCAGCCCTCAGTAAATATCATGTGTCCCACACTCTGAGATTTTGGGTCACCTGTGGTTGTCCCATAGTGACAAGACCTTGAGCAGGTCAGGCTCAGCTTCAAGAAGGACACTGTGGTGGAGGTGACAGACCCAGGGGACACCAGCTGCACCTGCTCTGAAGAAGACAACGCCTGGTTCACTGCACGGTGCTCACGTGAGCAGAAAAACAGGCATCACACGGGGGGTCCTGCTCAACATGCAACAGAATATTTTTGAAAATGGATGTAGTTTAGCAATGACACAGTCTACTGTGAGGAGGAACCAGCTCCCCATCCCAGAGGAAACTGGCAGAGACCAGGTTCTGCAGGAGAGATGCCTGC
>NW_007851372.1:0-661 GCF_000696425.1 Galeopterus variegatus
ATCACTCTAAACTATATACAACTGAAATCCTGGAAGAAAGATTAGGAGTAGGTGAAAAAAGATTAATGAAAATTTTCCAGATTTGATTAAGGATATAAACCCACTACTCCAAGGGGTTCTGACTCATGGAGCCAGGGGAAACTGAGCCCAGCTGCAACCAGGTAAAGAGCACACCAAAAGCACCATTTCACTAGTGGAGGCCAAAAAAAAAAGGTCCTGTCTCTCCACAAAGCACACTCCAGTGTAAGAGAAGAAGCATCTGCTATATGACAATAGTGGGGGACCTGAACACACCTCTCAGTACTGAACAGATCATCTAGGCAATAAATCAACAGGGAAACAGTTAATCTATCAGAAGGAGAGAACAAATCTGTGGTTATTGAGGAAAGAATGGGGAGAGATTGGATAAGGGGCATAAAGAATAATAAACCCACTACTCCAAAATATTTAAAGAATTTCAATCAGGATAAATAAAAACAAAAAATAAGCAGTATATATCACAATCAAATTCCTGAAGATTAGAGACACCTGAAACATTTTAAAAGCAGTCAGGAAAGAGGAAACATTGTATGTAGAAAAACAAAGATAAGAGTGACACAGAGGTTTTTTTTTTTTCACAAACTATGCTCACCAGAAAAATAGAATGATGTAATACTGAGGA
>NW_007851373.1:0-661 GCF_000696425.1 Galeopterus variegatus
GGTCAACTAGAAAAGAGAAAAGGGCATAGCTAGAATAATTTTCCCAGAAAGTCCTTGCTTCCAGTGTTTTTCTCTCTTTGTTTCTAGGCTAACAGTACCCTCCATCTACAGACCCAAATATATTGTGTCTCTGTGAGTGTTTCTACTAGACTTTGTATTTAATCTAGGGGGAAAAATAAGCATCCTCCCTTTTGCCTTTTTTTATAACCAGGGTTGATCCAGAAATTCTGTCTGGCATTCAGAAATTTTAAAGATATGTTTCTTTATTTCTTCCCCTGTTTTTTCTTTATTTCTTTGTTTATAGAAATAGACATTGAAAGCCAAGATTGTATTGAATCTAGTTAAGACAAGATCTAAAAAAATTATTGGTATTTTAAAGGTAATTTATAACTAAACTTCTTTCTGCCATATCAGTAAGGGTAATTACAATAAACAAAATTCACTCAGAGGGTCAGAATGAAAATTCTGTTTTCATTCTGTACAACTGAAAGGGTACAGCTGGGATATAAAGACTTAAAGAATTGTTAGGCCCCCAGAAGTAGACATAGTCGAGATATTGTCACCCCTAGTGTCAAAGAGACAAGGGAAGAGATGAGTTCCTGGAACCCAGTGAGAATTGGAAACATGGCGGAGGGACCATCGAAGGGGAAGCTTCAGTCAT
>NW_007851374.1:0-661 GCF_000696425.1 Galeopterus variegatus
TTCCTTTGTGTATTTTCTTTAAGAAATATTTGCCTATCTGTATAGTCACAAGATATGTTTTCGTGCTATTTTAGAAACTATTGTTTTGCATTTCAAATTTAAGTTTAACATTCTCTTGTTTCTTGTTTTTTTTTGGTGGCTTGCCAGTATGGGGATTTGAACTCTTGAACTTGGTGTTACATGGTGGCACTCTAACAAACTGAGCAAACTGGACAGCACTGTTTATTATTAATTTAGAATTAATAGTTGTATATGTCAAATGTAGATGTAATTCATTTTGATGTCCTATGTATACGCAATTCTTCAGAAGTATTTATTTATTACAAAAAAACAAATATTCTCTACTATTTTGCAGTGGTAATTTTATTGCAAATCATTTGACTGTTCATGTACAAACAAGTTTCTAGACTCTCAAACTCACCAGCTTGTTTGTCTATTCCTTTGCCAGCACCATAATATTTTGATTCCTGTTCTTCATTACAGGCTTTGATATTGGGTATTGTCAATCCTCCATCTTTATTCCTATGAATTTTTACATTTTGAAAATCCTTAAATACTCCAGAATGGTATTTTCTATTCAATGAAAATTCTCTGAGGTCATCTTGAATTAATTTGAAGACAATTAGCATATTTACATTATTCAGTTTCCCAATTCATGAAC
>NW_007851375.1:0-661 GCF_000696425.1 Galeopterus variegatus
AGGTCCAGGAGGGTCTCCTGGATGAGGCAGTATCAAACCCAAGGCCTGAGAGATAAGCAGGATAAATCCAGACAGGCTGAGGGCAAGGTGAGGAGGGGCGAGTTGGAAAGTCTAAATTCCAGAGAAAATGTAACCTAAGTCACTGCAAAGACACACAGGATGGCTTGAGAAAGGGGCATAGCAAGTGCGGTCGTTTAGGAGCGAACAGAGAGAGCCTCCTCCCCATCACATCATCTGTCCTCAGGTGTTAGCCTGATGTCTTCACTTATTAACCAAAGATAGAATGCAATATCTCTTCTTTTTCATCAATGTCTGGTCTCCAAAAGCAACTACTTTGGAGTTTATTCCTTAACCCAAGTTTTCTATCAGACTTATAAATAAGGTTAAAAAGTGATTATCATCAGTGTTATGTATCTAGGTTTTACCAATACTTTCCTTGTTTTCGATGGTTAAAAGGTTTATCTGCTATGCACTGAACAGGTGTTCTAGGTTGCTTTTAGTAATTTAATATCTGACTTTTTTTGAAGTGCAGCATACATTTATAAAAAGGCACATATAAGGGTGTATAGGTCAAAGGTTTTGCATAAAATGAGTGGCCCATGTAACTAGCATCTAGATCAAAAAATAGTACTAGCACCCCAGAGGCCCACATTGTGCCCAC
>NW_007851376.1:0-661 GCF_000696425.1 Galeopterus variegatus
TTATCTAATATTTCCACAATTTAATTTCTTTTAACTGTGTTTTTACCATTTAAAAAGCATTAAATTTTCCCCATACCAGTCAGCCACCAAAAAGAGAGAAGGCTAGCTGGTTAGCTCAGTTGGTTAGACCACAGCCTTATATAACATGAAGGTTCAGGTCCCTGTACCAGCCAGCCACCAAAACTTAAGAGCCTTAAGTTTTTATGTAATCTCTTACATGGTTTTCCTTATGTTCTTTTATTTTTTAATGCACCCTAATGTGTACTCCATAGGTATTCATTTACCCATTGAGAGGTGGAGATAGGTTAGTGTTCTATATACAACTGAGAAGCTCGTAAGAATAAATGAAAGATTTGTTTAAAAATATGAACAGGAAAATATTTTCCTCTCAAAATAAAACCTGATCATAATGGAGGAAGCATCAGTCTTGCCTAAATCAGTCTTTTTATTAAATGCTAGAAATTTTCTTTAGCATAACTTTTCTGTAAAGATGAGTCAGTATTTAAAAAAAAATAGTTCAACTGGCTATGTTGAGTCATGCTAGTAACAATGAACAGAATTGAACTTTGAGTCTAACTCATCGTGAACATTGGTTATGTCCAAGCAATGATTAAATTGCTTTCTTGGACAAAATCCCCAATGTTCACTTGATTTTTATTGT
>NW_007851377.1:0-661 GCF_000696425.1 Galeopterus variegatus
CCAAATTTGATAAAAGACATAAATATAAGTATCCAAGAACTCAGAGAGACTCACATCAAGGCACATAATCAAGCTTTGAAAAACCAAAAACAAAGAGAGAATCTTGAAAGTAGCAAGAGTGAAGCAACTTGTCACATACAAGGGATCCACAGCAAGATTATCAGCAGATTTCTCATCAGAGAATTAATAGGCCAGAAGGTAGTGGGCCAATATATTTAGTGTGCTGAAAGAAAAAAAAAAAAAAGCTGTCAATCAAGAATCCTATATCCAGAAAAACATTCTTTCAAAAGCATGGGAAAAATTAAGAAATTCCCAGATAAACAAAAGCTGAAGAAGTTTGTTTCCACTAGACCTGCCCTGCAAAAAATGCATAAAGGAGTCCTGCAGAGTAAAATGAAAGGTACTAGATTGTAACTCAAAGCCATATGAAGAAATAAGTGTCTCAATAAATGTAGATAGGCAATTATAAAAACTAGTATTATTTTAATAACAGTATGTGACTCCACTTTTTGTTTTCTACATGATTTAAGAGACAAATACATTTAAAAGTAAGTAGTTATTAGTCTAAAACTTAGCATTATTGTAACTTTGCTTTGTAATGAAACATTTTTTCTGTATAATTTAAGAGACAAAAGCACTTAGAAGAATTATTAATTTATGT
>NW_007851378.1:0-661 GCF_000696425.1 Galeopterus variegatus
CATTTGGTTTTATATTTAAGAATAGATTGCTAAACTCAAGATTTAATCCCTTATTTTCTTCAAAGACTTTTACTGCTTTACCTATCATATTTAGATCAAGGATTCATTCTGAGTTAATTTTTTTTTTTTTATATATATAATGTAAGATAGGGGGCTAACTTAGTTATTTTGCATGTGGATATCCAGTTGCTTCAGCACGATTTTTTGAAGAGACTATTTTTTTTCTGACATTGAATAGTCGTAGCACCTTTCTCAAAAATCATTTATACATAGATGTATGGTTTTATTTCTGGACTCTAACTTTATTCCTTTGGTCCAGATGTTTTTCTCTATGGCAGTACTATATAGTTTTGATTAGTTTACATTCATTGTGAGTTTTTAAATTAAAAAGTGTGAGTCCTCTAACTAGTTCTTTTTAAATATGATTTTGCATATTTAGGTCCTCTTGAAATTCCTTGTAAATCTGAAGATCAGCTTTTCCATTTCTTCAGAGAATGTCATTGGGATATTGGTACAGACCACATTGAGTCTGTTGATTTCTATTGGAATATTGATATTTTAACAATGCTAAGTATTCCTATGTATGAATATGGGGGGGGTCGTTCCTTATATTTTTGACTGCAAATTTATTTTAACAATGTACTGTAGTTTTCAGTTTGTA
>NW_007851379.1:0-661 GCF_000696425.1 Galeopterus variegatus
GTTCCTTTCCTGAAAATTAGTTTTTTAAACAAGCAATCTGTTTGTTCTTAAAACATCAGAAAATGGAGAGTAGCAAAAGAATTCTGTCACTCAGAGACAACTATTTGTAGCATTCTTTATCCTTAAAAAATTTTGAAAACTTTGTTTCCAGGTATGTGTGTATGTGCGTGTTGTTTCTTTTTAACAAATAATGGGATCATATTCTGCATTCTTTTAGGCAACCTGTTTTTCTCCTGACTGCTGTCATTTCTGAAGTTTCAGAATACACCCAGAAAAAAAAAGAAAAAGAAAAAGAATACACCGAGAGGAGAAATATCTCCCTCTCTGGTCCATGTGATTCCCATGGCACTGTGCATGTCATGTAGGACTGTCACCTGCTTGGCCCCCTCCTGCTATGCCCTATGACATACCTAAGATGCCTATTTTACTTTTACTTTTAAAAAAAAAAAATTGAGATAAAATGCTCACAACACAAAATTTAACATTTTAGCCATTTTAAACTGTACAATTCAAAATGGCATTTAGTACATGCACAGTGCTGTGAATCTATCACCACTATCTAGTTTCAGGATATTTTCATCACCCTAAAAAGAAACCCCAGGGCCGGCCCGGTGGCGCACTGGATGGTGCACTGCTTGGGAAGCGCGGCGGCGCTCCCGCC
>NW_007851380.1:0-661 GCF_000696425.1 Galeopterus variegatus
CCAAAGTCAGACAGTTACTGGTTTTCTGTTTGTATGGCCTTGTGGGGCCCCAAACCAGGTAAGATACCTATCCCTGCTACCATCCTTTCTCAGGATGGCAAACTGGCATGTATCTTACCAGAGGGGTGAGAACTTCTCCGACTGGTACCAATAACCCTTCTGTCTTTTCGCCC
This sequence comes from Galeopterus variegatus, assembly GCF_000696425.1. Lineage (NCBI taxonomy): Eukaryota > Metazoa > Chordata > Mammalia > Dermoptera > Cynocephalidae > Galeopterus > Galeopterus variegatus. The sequence continues at coordinate 174 of NW_007851380.1, forward strand.
ATAGTGTTCTGGCTACAGGCACTGTATCAGAGTCGCGTGATCAATGTGTTGGCCTGCTGAAAGTGCACTGAACTTCCCATCAGTATGACTACAGGATTCCCATGGAAAATCACACCAATGATGACTACTAACTGGAAATGAGCAGCTAATAGTTGAAAGGACAGAACTACAGGACAAGCCTTAAGGCATACTGAACAGACAATAGGTTATATGAAGGTAGGGGTCATTTATTCTCGCTAAGGGAACATTGCAGAAGATTCTGAACATGTAGATTATACAGTGAGGGATCCTGAAGGGGTGGATTGTGAGGAAAATAGAGCAGTTTAGCCAGGCTCCCCCACTTCAGGTCTGGTTGGGGGTGGTGCAGCACATTCTTTGTAAACAAGCTGTGTGTGGGTGGAGTTAGTGCACATATGCACACATGTACCTTTTTAGTTTTGTTGCTATTCTAGTGTGTTCTTCAGAGTTTGTGAAGCAGTGGCTGGATG
>NW_007851381.1:0-661 GCF_000696425.1 Galeopterus variegatus
GGGCCTGTTAAAGATATTTTGTTGGAATTGGATGATAATGACCAATCCTTTGGGTGCCATACAGGGAACTATAGTGGATGCAGCCAAGACTGTTTTTTAATATATAAAAAATATATTTTTAATAAATAAAAAATATATATATTTTAATATATAAAAAATATATTTTTAATAAATAAAAAATATATATATTTTAATATATAAAAATATTTAATATATTTAAATAAATTTAATATCTACATAATGTAATTTTATTAAAATGTCAAAAATAGACAAATTAGTTTAGCAACTCATATTCAAACACAGCGCTTATCACAGTTTGTAGCTATTTATTTTTTGTATTATTACAGCTGTGATTATTTATTCTCTGCCTTCCACTACAGTGAATAAGCTGCAGTAGAGTTGGATCACATCCGTCTTGTTCACCTCTGTACTCGCAGCAGAGTGCACCTGGCACATAGTAAGTACTCAGTAATATCCAATGAGTGAGGGTAGAATGAATGGGACTCTGGGCAAAGAAGAGAGCAAATATTTGGGCCGACCCTGTGGCTCAAGAAATGCGAGGAGTTGAGAGAAAAAAAGTTGGTGGAAAGAGGGTCCCACAGTGGAATAACCTACTTTGGGGCTTAATCTACCTGATATGTATATATGTCATCTTGGTCTT
>NW_007851382.1:0-661 GCF_000696425.1 Galeopterus variegatus
GTTTATGTCCCTTCTTGCTCTTTTCTTGAGAATTGCTTTAAATAGCAATACCTGCCCATTTCGTTAAGACTATTTTGTCAGTATGTTTTCTGAGAGGTAGTTGCCCAAAAGATACATTTCCGTCTTGAACTTCAATGAAAATAGAGCAAGTTCATTGGTGTTCCTGATGACATATCCCCCCCCCCGAGTTAAATACTTTATATTCCCCTTGTAAATCTGCCCTCAGTGCTTTCTAAGGCTATCTCTTACTGATGTAAGAGTTCCTACTTTTCCTGTTTCCTCTGTGTCTCTTCCTGGTGTCTCCCGTCACTTCTAATTTTCACTTTTGAATTCTTTTTCAGAATCATGAGCTATTTCTGTGCTCTTTTTAAAGCAGCATACTTTCAATTTTTCATTTTTTCTCTCAACTCTTGTCAGAACTAGGTAGCTATTCAGACTTTTGTTGAAGCCAAGGCCCTCGTCTTGTGATTTCAGAGAGTTGCTTGGTTTTTATTGACACTACTTAGTAATTATTTCACGTCCAAGGTCATACGTCAATTGGAATGTCCTTTTTCACTACAGAAGCTCCTGTGTTGTAATCTGCTCCTAAATGTTGTTATTAGGAGGAACCATACTTCTCAGAAAGGAACCATATGAGATTTTATTGTTTTATACTTTGATG
>NW_007851383.1:0-661 GCF_000696425.1 Galeopterus variegatus
TTCACAAATATTTTCTCCCACTCCGTTGGCTGCTGTTTTGTTTTATTGTTTCCTTTGTTGTGCAGAAGCTTTTAAGTTTGATGTAGCCCCACTTGTTTATTTTTAATTTTGTTGCATGTGCTTTTGGGGTCATATCCACAAAATCATTGCCAAGGCCAATCTCAAGGACCTTTCCCCCTGTTTTCTTCTAAAAATTTTGCAGTTTCAGGTCTTGCATTTAGGTCCTTAATCTGTTCAACTAGCCCCAGGGACTCTGCATGCTTTTCCTGACACTAAAGTGGCCCCGCTCACCCTCTGCTGTGGCCTTCTTACAAGCCACTGAGTCCAAATAAATACCCCTGCTCTACTCTCGCTGGCCTGAAGACCGATGCATGGACACTTGTTGTTTCAGGATTTTCCTTCTTGTCCCCATGAGGAAATAGATGAGATAACTCTTGCAGAGGATCGTGGTCATGGCTCTGAAGCCTAGCTTTGCTGAGTCCCTCCTGATGTGACACTTCTATAGGCTAAGTTTATTTCTGAGGATGTGACTCAACAACTTATTCCATTTCCCTTTTCCCCATAAAGACCTCACTTTTAGCCAAAAGAAGGGAAGAAAATGTAAGGGTAAGACAGTGGCTGTGCTTTTGCTCCAAGTGTGCACCTGGTATCTCTGCAAACC
>NW_007851384.1:0-661 GCF_000696425.1 Galeopterus variegatus
TGGCTCTGAGTCTGGTTGTCTATTAGAATCTCCTGGGTAGCTTATTAAAAATATGTGTCTCAGCCCCAACTCCAGAGGTTCTCACCCTATTGTCCTGGGGTGGGGGCTGCTTTTTCAAATCCCTAGGTGATTCTGGTCTGTATCCTGGGTTAAATTCTCTGTGCTCTGTATTCTGGGTTAAGATGTACGTTGATGGTGCCCTGAGCTGGTTCTCCAGCCAAGCACAGCTATTCCTGTGCCTTTCCTAGTGTGGAGCTCAAGATGAGCTTGGATGCAGTGGAGCAGAGGGGCCAGTTTAGACAAGGCCCCAGGTTATGGCATGTGTGTGATGGGAAAGGGGTGGTTGCCAGAGGGGAGGGAGAGAGGAGGACACTGTCTGCAGACTCTCATCTGGGAGTTGGTTCTGGGGATGGGGAGTGGGACTGCAGTCTCCTGTAGAGAAGAACGTGGCCTGGTTCTGCCTTCAAGCCTATAAACTGGGGTAGAAAATAGGGTTTGGGGGCCATGGAAGACAGCCCCAAGCTAGATCACCAGGATTGTCCCCCAGAAGTGTTCTGCCGTGGGGGCAGGTGCAGAGGTGGTCCCAAGAGCAGGTCTCCTCTACCAACTTTCCCACCTATCCCTGCTTCTCCCATTCTTCAAAACCATCTCAGAGACCACC
>NW_007851385.1:0-661 GCF_000696425.1 Galeopterus variegatus
TTTTTTTAATATATATTTCTAGTTTATTTATGTTGATATCTGGTCATCCAGCAGAGCAGTTCCTTCTACTATTACTCTGGAGTGGGCTTTCAGGAGAGACACTTCTCCTTGTAGATGTGTTTTATATTGACTGTTGAGTAGTGTTTTTTTAGTATGGGTTAAGGGTAGATGCAGTACTATAGTCTCTGTGTGAGTACTTTGGCTGTATTCAGTGTTGGAGTTTTGTGTGAGTGCCTCCATGGCCTAGGCACTGGGGCATTTAGTGATTCCTTTCTGAGGCGAGTGACACTGTGTTGATTTGAGGACTTGGATAAGCTCTCAAGTTCATGGGAGAGGCACCTGAGTGCACTGTCACTCTTTGACTGGGGCGAGTGACACTGGGTGGGCTTGTTAGAACCCTGTCTAGTGTTTCATAACCTGATTGGTCCATTGATGTATACTGGATCTCCTCAGTTTGCATTGATGACCATGGGTAGGACTTCTCTTTCCTCTTTCCTACAGGAAGATGCTCTTCCTGGGTCCTTGCTTCCTTCAGTTAGAGTTGAGTTGGTGGTGATTGGGAACTTTCTTTCTTACTATATTTGGCTCTCCTGGATTTCTGTATTCTTGGGGCTTCTAGGTGTGTCTCTCTCTGGATCAAGGCAGTCACATAGGCTGCACA
>NW_007851386.1:0-661 GCF_000696425.1 Galeopterus variegatus
TCTCCACATGGGATCCGAACCCTCAGTGGGAGCGCTGCCACGCTCCCAAGCGGCGCACTCTCCAGTGCGCCACCGGGCCAGCCCTGCCTAGAACACTTGATTGAGAATAATTCTGCAGAGTAAAAAAGAGCTCCCTGGGTGAATAGTGATGTCTTGCACAGGCAAGGCAGGGAGAGGGAATTGTAATAAATATACTGAGCTTTGCCAGCTTGATGTAAACTGTACAGAATTCTCATTAAAGGGTGTGGATTTAATCAATCTTAGTTCCTTTTGGCATCAAACTAAAGTCAAAGTTAAAGAACTACTCCACTCATTATTATACTAACCCTGGTTCCTCTATTCCAAGATGCCATATATTTTAAGTACATTACTAATTTAATAACAGTATTTATGGGGAAACCCACTACAATAAATATGAACACTAAAAATAATATTTATTCATATATTCTTTTTCAGCACTTTGTATTTCAGAATAAACCTCTTTCTAATGTGGTCTATGGATTCTTCTGAATCACGTGTGACCATTGGGAGTTGGGCATAGCATCCTGGGGATTCTCTGCTTTTTATCCCTGGGCTAGTGGTCTTGACTTCCGTGGCAAATATAGGCTTGGCAGTCTAATTGTTAGTCATACTGTGGAATACCAGGGTTTCATTTGTATTT
>NW_007851387.1:0-661 GCF_000696425.1 Galeopterus variegatus
TGTATGTGGGATCCGAACCCTCGGCGGGAGTGCCGCTGCGCTTCCCAAGCGGTGCACTAGCGCAGTGCGCCACCGGGCCAGCCCCGAGTCAGAGCCTTTTGTAATCTCTTCCCTTGAGTGTGGGTGAAACTGTGACCTGCCTGTAGCCAATAGAATATGGCAAAAGCATTGTAATCTCAATCCTGTGATTGTGTTACATCAGATGGCAAAGGAGAAGGGATATTACAGATTTAATTAAGATCCCTAATCAGTTGATTTTGGATTAATCAAAAGGAGAATCATCCTGGATGGACCTGACTTGAATCAGATAAGAACTCTTCAAATGGGGTATGGGAAGGGAAACTTTCTCCTGATGGTCTTAAAAAAGCAAATGCCATGTGGTGAACTGGTTGGCCACTAACATTTGGAGAAGGACAGTATCTAGGAGTTGAGGCCTCAGCCCTGTAGCTGCAAGAAACTGACTTCTGCTAACAACCTGAATGAGCCTGGAAGAGGATCACAACCTCAGGTGAGAATGCAGGCTCTTGAGACCCTGAGCAGAGGACCCGTTAAGTCATGTCCAGACTCTCAACTCATGGACACTGTGTTATGACAAATGTCGGTTGTTTTAAGCCGCAAAGTTTATGGTAATTTGTTATGCAGGAATAGAAAACTAATACAT
>NW_007851388.1:0-661 GCF_000696425.1 Galeopterus variegatus
AAATGTCACTTTATCACAGAGGGCTTTCCTGACCACCTTCTGCCTTCTGCAAAACAGCATCTCCCCATGACCCTGAGGTCCCAGTCCCTGGCCCTGCCTTATGCACTCTACCTCCTGACTTACCTATTTGCCTATTTTGTTAGTTTCTCGGCCCTCCTAAAATGCAAACAAGGACCTCACCTGTTCACAGGTGAATCCCAGAGCCTCGGGGCACCCCCCCAGTCCTAGCACTGAATCAGTCTCTCCCCGTGCGGGGGGTCTCTGCTCACCCTCGGGATGTGCCTGGACTGCGCTTTCATGCCGTGGTGCCACACCGCTGGCGACTCTCTCCTACAAACTTGATTCCTCATTTGCACAGACATTACCCAGCACTCAGGAGCTGCTCCACACACTTCCCAGGGCGCCCTGCAGACACCAGAGCCCTGGAAATTCAGGCTCTTTACTTAAATAAGCATCGCCATCAACACACAGGAGGGTGTCATGACCACAGGGCTGCGAGCTCCACGAGGCCTGGGCCGTGTGTTATTTCCTTTTGGACCCCGATGCCTAGCACGGTGCCTGCCATAAAGTGGGGACATGACACACGTTTGCTCAATCCATGTATGAATCCAAATCCCTCTGATCCTGAGGCCACGGGCAATCCCGCATGCCTTCCCTTCAG
>NW_007851389.1:0-661 GCF_000696425.1 Galeopterus variegatus
GAGTGCCCATCACATGTAAAGCCTTTCTTTGGGCCCTAAGCAGAAACGCCAAGTTGCTCAACACACAGCCATTGAAGAAAACTGTCACAAATCTCGGGGTACGGTGGGGAGAGATGAGACTTGTACCACACCTTCTACACTGTGAGGCTGACCCAGAGAAAAGACTCCTAAGTACTATGAAAAGAAGTTTAGGAAAGTACAAGGGAGAGAGAGGTCACTCCTGGGGGAAGACAGTAAGAGTGGCTTTGTGAGGAAATGACATTTGAGCAGCATCTTTCAGAAAAGGTAAGATTTTTACAGGTTTTATTCAATGCACATGTGCTGAGTACACAATAAGTACGTGGTTGTGGGACTTTTGGTTCATGCTTTTTTCTCTGAGCCTCAGTTTTCTCATCTGCAAAATGGGGCTAACGCAAGCCTAATCTGCCTCACTGGGTTGTTTTGAAGATCAAATCTGATAACATGTGAAAGAACCTTTCGTAAAATAATGACAGCAACAGCTGATGTTACTGGGTGTTTGCCATGTGTCAGGCTCTACTCTGAGTGCTTTCCAAGTACTGAGTCACTTAATTCCTATGGCAATTCCATGCGATGAAAAACTGATGTTCAGAGAGGAAATCCCAGCCCAGAGGCATTCAAGGAGTAAGTTGCAGAGTTAGGA
>NW_007851390.1:0-661 GCF_000696425.1 Galeopterus variegatus
TGCCCAGACTCAGTAGCTGTTTCTTCTGGTGGGTCACAATCTTTATTACTTGTTTTGCTGGAATACTACCAAAAGCTCCTCTTTGCTTTGCAGAAGTTGTCCACTAAGTCTATCTACTATATATCTAACCTACCTATGCATCTGTCTATCTAATCTATTGTCTATCGTCTATCTATTTACCTATCATCTATCTATCATCTATTATTTACCTGTTTATTTGTCCATCTCTCTATTTCTTTAGTCTCCAGGCCTGTTAGGCCCAGAATTTGACTAATATCCTGAAAGAAATTGCACGATTTGGGTTTAAACCCACAAAGTATCTGCTAAATCTCTGCTGGGACCTCTGCACTCCTACAGAGCCCCCATGCAGGACAAGATGGGATTTTTAAGTGTGTTCTGAATCACTGCAATAAAAGTCATCTCATTTTTTCCAAGGTTATACCTCTCTGAATTCTCAGCCACTCCAATTCCTTTTTTCTTAGTAGCTATTAACCCCTTTTCAAGAGATGATTTCTATGTCTTATCCTGCTTTTCCTCCTGTGTTTGCAGAAATGCTGTTTAAATCACAACAGATTCCATCCATTTAGAAGTAAAACTGATTCTGTCATTTTATATAAGTATTTTTCCCATGTTTCCCTAACTTTTTTATTGTGAAACATTT
>NW_007851391.1:0-661 GCF_000696425.1 Galeopterus variegatus
GAGGGTCTCAGCCCCAGGCTCTGCACCTTGTTTGGCTCTTTCCAGTTCTGTCCCATTAGGATCCCAAGCACAAGAGTGACGCGGCATCCATGGGCCACTCCAAAAAGCATGGCAGCTCAGCTAAGTATATCATCTCTCATCTTACAGCAAACAAAGAAGGAAATTGCCCGATGCCGCAAATGGCTGAAGATGTTTCAACATTGGGATAAATATAAAAGCAGCCAAAAGGTAATGTGGGGAGTGGAGGCCCCTGTGCCCACCCTCTGCAGAGGGAGGGTGAGTGGTGGTTAGTGGTTTTCACACATGATCCCTGGCACCGCCTGCCACTCAGCTGCTGGGTGCCACCCTGTCCTGATGCTGAAGGGCCACAGGCCTGGGTCACCAGCTTTCCTGCACATTCCTGCAAAGGTCACCTTGCTGTGAGAGAATCTGATGCCAGAGTTTGGGCCACATGTAGGTCAGGGACAGGGATGCCTCCTGTTGGCCCCAGAGGGAGGAAGACATGGCGATCACAGTTCACAACCCCCATCCAGTCTGTACCCACAAGACAAAAGGTCCAGTTCTAGGTAGACTTAGCCTCTCTCGAAGAACCATGAAGATAAACACTGGAACCTTCCAGAACCATCACTCTGTGATTCCCCCTCTTCCCCCTCCACAGTTA
>NW_007851392.1:0-661 GCF_000696425.1 Galeopterus variegatus
TTTTTCTTTTTTCATTTTTGTTTTGCTAGGACAATAAAAAGCCTTATTCTCTTTCAATCCAGGGTCTCAGTCATTGTTCTTGAAAATTCTCTTCGGTTTTGCTCTTAAGATGGCCTTGCTTGCTGGGCATGACTCACCAGCCTAGTGACTCAGAAGTGGCATCTAACAAGACAAGGACTGTGCAGAGTTGTGAAGGGACTTCGTGGCCATTGGAGCCCTCCTCGAAGCTTTCTCTAAACCCAAATATTAAGATAGAGCATTGGGACTAGCTGGTTAGCTCTCTTGGGAGAACATGGTCCTGGTAACACCAAGGTCAAGGGTTCAATCCTCATACCGGCCAATTGCCACCCCCCAAACAAAACCCCCATCATTTCCATTTACAGGTGTTTATAATGGTCCTTGGTGTCAGTTTATTTGAAGCTTGGGGTCTGCCAGAGACATTGCTCCAAGGCTTGAGTCCGTCATTGTCCCTCAACTGGGTGTGGCCTTAAGGTTTACTGTGAGGCGGGATGAAATTTCTGAGAGTTCACCTAACCCTGCTGGCAATGGCCACAGAATCAGGAGGTCTCAGGCTTCTGTAAATATTTTCAGGAGGGAATATAAAGGCTCTTTCTATTTGATGAGGCCTTCAAACCTCTTTTAACTTGATTAAAAAAAAAAA
>NW_007851393.1:0-661 GCF_000696425.1 Galeopterus variegatus
AGTGGCTAGATGTCACAACAACCACGCAGATGGTCCACCAGCCACTGGAGGGCATTGACACGAGGAGAGTCACCAGCAGAGTCCAAAGAAAAGAAGAGGACGTCTCTCTCCACAAAGCCAATTTCTGAGTGACAGAAGAAACATCTGCTCTATGATTATAGTGGGGACCTGAAGACACCTCTCAGCATTGGACAGATCATCTAGGCAACAAATCAACAGAGTAACCTTTACTCTTTCTGAGGGAGAGAAGAAATCTAGGGTTATCAGAGGTGGGGGGTGGGGCCGGGAGAGGGGGATAGGGAGAGATTGGACAAGGGGCATAAAGATTTTGAGCAACATATGTCAACATTGAATCCCAAAAATATGTATAATCAATCATGATTCAATTAAAAAAAAAAAAGAAAGGCTCTAGAGTCATTTGGGAAAAAAAAAAAAAAGACTAAGATAATAGAAAATATGTTCTCTGACCACAGTAACAGAAGGAAATGTAGAAAATTCACAAATGTGTGGAAATTAAACAACACTCTCCTAAATAATGGGTAAAAAGAAAAATCACAGGGAAATTAGAGAGTACTTTGAGATAAAAATTAATGCACAACATATCAAAATTTATAGGATGCAGGGTTCATGCAGTGCTTAGAGGAAAATTTATACTTGTAAA
>NW_007851394.1:0-661 GCF_000696425.1 Galeopterus variegatus
TCCTTCTGCGGCCCAGCAGGAGGCTGAGGCTGAGCATTCAGAGACCACCAAAGAGGCAAAATATTCTGCAGACCAACAGGAGGCTGAGTCTGAGCATGAACAGACTACCGAGGAGGCCGAACATTGTGCAAACCAACAAGAGGCTGAGGCTGAGCATGAAAAGACCACCGAAGTGGCAGAATCTTCTGTAGCCCGACGGGAAGCTGAGGCTGAGCATGAACAGACCACCGAGGAGGCAGAACCTTCTGCAAACCAACAGGAGGCTGAGGCTGAGCATGAACAGACGACCGCGGAGGCAGAACATTCTGCAAACCAACAGGAGGCTGAGGTTGAGCATGAACAGACCACCGAGGACGCAGAACCTTCTGCAGCCCGACAGGAGGCTGAGGCTGAGCATGCAGAGACCACCGAGGAGACAGAACCCTGTGAAGCCCAGCAGGAGGCTGAGGCTGAGCATTCAGAGACCACCGAGGAGGCAAACCCTTCTGCAGTTCAGCAGTCGGCGGAGGCTGCGCATGAACAGACATCGGAGGAGGCAGAAGATTCTGCAGACCAACAGGAGGCTGAGTCTGAACATGAACAGACTACCGAGGAGGCAGTACGTTCTACAGACCGACAGGAGAATGAGGCTGAGCATGAACAGACCACCGAGGAGGCAGAA
>NW_007851395.1:0-661 GCF_000696425.1 Galeopterus variegatus
CAGAAATATACCTGTGGCCGTATTTGAAAAATCCGGTCTGCCAGAACTGCTTAATAGTAAGATTAGAAATTGGTGCTCTTTTACGAGTATTTACTGTGTTTCAGGGATTGTGTTAAGTGGGCAACCACCTCACGAGATAGGGCCATCTCGCAGTGAGCATCGGCTTCCCTCCTCCTCTATGCTGTCCTGATTTGGGGTCGTGCTGCTTATATAAGACATGGCAGGCAACCCCATCCTCAGTTGTATGGCTGGACCTGAGTGTGATCCTGTCCCTTATGCAAGAATCTGGTCCAGGAACCCAGGCCCAAGTCAGTTCAATGACTGACCACAGATTGGTGCGGGCAGTGAGCTGCAAGAGAAAGGGTTCCTAGAGGTTTCTGGGGGAAAGTAAGTCCTATCTCTTAAAAGAGAGCCCTGGGAGCAGTCAGCCCCCCCCCCACCCCCCGCACATGGCCTTGTGCAGATGAGAAGGGTGGCAGCTGTAGCTGTCTTGCGCCCAGACGAACACTGAAGTGACAGCTGGAGTAGGGCAGATCCAGGATGCCTCCAGAGTAGACCTGGTACCCTGGACTGGTCCTCATGCCCACCCGGCCCCAGACTGCCAGTTATAGCGGCCAGAATGTCTTGATTGTTTAAGTCACTTTGAAACAGGCTTTGTTAC
>NW_007851396.1:0-661 GCF_000696425.1 Galeopterus variegatus
TGGGAGCGCGGCGGCGCTCCCGCTGAGGGTTCGGATCCCATGTGGAGACCGGTTCCCGCGCGGTGCAGGTGCAGCACCGAAGGTTGCGATCCCGTTGCCAGTCCCCGGTGCGGGCGCAACACTGAGGGTTGCGATCCCGTTAACTGTCAGTAAAAAAGACAAAAAAAAGGAAAAAAAAACAAAAAAACAAAAAAAAAAACATTGGAAGATAGAGATAATGTCTCCCTAAGAAGCAAAGCACAGGTTTGCCTGTTACAAGATAGAAATAGTAAAAGGGAGGCATACTTACTGTCCATTATAAAAGATTTGGGTTCCCTAAACTCTGTATTGCCTCTCCTGTAATACAGCCTACTGTGTGTGCTGGTGTCACCCAGCCCTCTTCACATTACCCTGTGGGCACAGGACTTAGAAAAAGAGGCAAAAAAAAAAAAAAAAAAAAATTGCTGATACTCTGACTACTAATATGGCTGGGGGGAAAAAACTCTCTTTTATCTCTGACCCAGGTGTTTCATGTCTTCTGCCAGTATCCATAAAACTGTGGTTGGCTAAATTGTTAGCTTGCAAATAGGGTGCAATCTCAGACCCTTCATAGTTCCTGATAATTGGGTTGGCCCATGGAGGAAGTGGGGTTTGAGCTCTGACCTGAGTATAATTTGGATAC
>NW_007851397.1:0-661 GCF_000696425.1 Galeopterus variegatus
AATTTATGCCATATGTGACATACATGTGACAGACATGTATGGTATAAATAAAGCTTTTTTGCTGTAAAATTCTATCAATTTCCCTTCATGTTTAATTTAAATCAATGAGTAGTAGGTAATATCACCCAAATTTTTTAAACAATTGCTGACCTATGGTTCTACTCAAGAACATTTTATCCCCATAGAAGTTAGGCACATTTTTAACTGTTAAATTTTTTAATCTGGACTTTTATCTATTCTAATAAAAATTAATTACTCAAATTTAAAATGAGCTTTCAATATCAAATTATTAATTATTATGTATGTTATTTCTACCTTGGCTATGAGCACTTGTCCTTTGATTAGGATCAATATTCTCTTACTACTTGTCAGTATTAAATTTTGTACAATAATTATAAACACATTCTATTTCATGATTTTCTTTTAGATACCTATTATGTTTAAATTATTCTCATTTAATGTAACATAAGCTGGAACAAATTAACTTTGAATGGATATGGTACAGCACCATAACAGAAGTCCACAGAAGTTTAAAACTCAGACTGCAATGATCACTAAAAAAAAAGACCCTCAAATAAGTCTGGTTTATTAAACCAGTGCCAAAGTATCATCTTATGGAGACAAACTTCTGGAATGGGGTCGTGAAGACCTCTGTAAAATA
>NW_007851398.1:0-661 GCF_000696425.1 Galeopterus variegatus
GATGAGCTCAGGACTCTTGGATTCTTACATTAGTGGATGCTCGACAAAAGTAAACCATGAAGAAATGGTTTGTGCACACACATACACACACACAGGCTTACACACATGCACACACACGCACAGATGTGCATATATGCAGACACATGCATGAGCACACACATATACACACACACAGAGGCTCACACACACACACACGCACAGATGTGCATATATGCAGACACATGCATGAGCACACACACAGAGGCTCACACACATGCACACACACGCACAGATGTGCATCTATGCAGACACATGCATGAGCACACACATACACACACACACAGGCTCACACACATGCACACACACGCACAGATGTGCATCTATGCAGACACATGCATGAGCACACACATACACACACACACAGGCTCACACACATGCACACACACGCACAGATGTGCATCTATGCAGATACATGCATGAGCACACACATATACACACACACAGGCTCACACACATGCACACACACGCACAGATGTGCATCTATGCAGATACATGCATGAGCACACACATATACACACACACAGGCTCACACACATGCACACACATGCACAGATGTGCATATATGCAGACACATGCATGAGCACACACATATACACACACACAGGCTCACACACATGCACAC
>NW_007851399.1:0-661 GCF_000696425.1 Galeopterus variegatus
GTATGTGGGATCCGAACCCTCGGGTGGGAGCGCCGCCGCGCTTCCCAAGCGGCGCACTTATTCAGTGTGCTACCGGGCCGGCCCTCAGTGTATAATTTCTAACAAAATAGAAAGAGCTTGGTCCCCATATTTGAGAGGTTGAATCTTACACAAAAGTCTTAGTGTTGATCTGTTTGTTCTTTTCTAATAAATAATTTCCATTAACAGTGCCGTCAAAGACAATTTTAAAGAACTAAAACCAAAACTTAATTCCTTTTTTTGTTTGCCATATTAGCCAACATATAAGCTGAAACCTAAATTTGCAGGGGGAAAAAGTGCTTTTCACCGTATGGTTTCAGAGTGTTTGATTTTTTTTTGCTCAAGTAAATACAATACATTTCTATATTTTTGGATTCAGTAGAACTTAAGTTCTGGATATGTGATAATATTCTACTACCCTGTAAACAGACCCATTAAAGTATAAGGTCTTTATACTTAAAAAAAAAGAAATCTTTATACAACAAATATTCCTTATGTAAACCAATACTGGCATAACTGGCAACATTAAAATTTGCTATTCTTGTGGCATCACAAAAGCAAATATTGGTACTGTATTTTATTGTATTTAGTAACTGAAAAGCAATTCATAGTAAAAAATTTTAATGAATTTCTACATAGCACA
>NW_007851400.1:0-661 GCF_000696425.1 Galeopterus variegatus
GGGTGAACACTGGTGAATGTGACAGAGTTCTTGACCTCAAGGAGCTTCTGGGCTCATGAGAGGACACCATGTGAGTGTAGCCACCTCTACACACACAGTCGCCAATGTCACCTGCTCCTAGGCTTATAGAGCCATGATGTTCATGGGCAGCAGCAGCCCCCCCTCAGGTCCAGGTGATGCACTGGGGGGGGGGGGCTGAGCCGGCCAGGGCAGCCCCTTCCCCTTTGCTCATGATTGGTTTGGGTGTGGAAATGTGACCCAGTTTGGTCACTGAACAGAAGGATCCAGTCAGCCAGGGGCTCGTGGGAAAGATTCACTCCCTGACAAAAGAGACAGGCGGTGAGACACGTCTTCCTCTCCTTCTTTTGGATGTTGCCACGTGAAAATGACCCATTTGGGGTTTTAGTGCCATAGAGTGCCATGCAGGGCAGCACTGCAGGCACAGGATCAGTGTGGTGGAAACAGCCCAGGTCCCTGGAGGCCTTGCTCAGCCCCTGAACCAAACCTGAGTCCCTGCTACATCTACTTGTTATGGAGACAATGAGTATCCAGGCTGATGAAGCCTCTTTTAGTTTCGCTCTGCTTCTTGCAGCCAAGTGTGTCCTGATGGGGCAAAGAGATCCTGCCCCACATGGCCTCAGATGCCCACCACTTCCAGGGC
>NW_007851401.1:0-660 GCF_000696425.1 Galeopterus variegatus
AAAGCTCTCAGGGTATTGAGCTCCATGATGAGAGATGAGGAGTCCCAGAGAAAGGCTGGCCAGATGGGCTGGTTGTGGTTTGCAGTACTGAGAGCCAATATGGACGGGACACTCCATGAGGCAGTATGGCAAGAGGCAGACATGCTGGAGAATGAAGTGCAGAGACAGGTCACCCCCATTCCTGAAGCTGAGGATGATGACAATCCTGAGAGTGAGTTGGGAGAATGTCTGTGTCTCCTTGCATGACCTGTTGTGCATCAGAAACAGGCAAACCCCTAGCTGCTTGGCTTCTACATTTGTGGGACCTAGGGGTGGATGGCAAATGTACAGTGTGTGTTAGCATTAGTGGATACCAGCATAGACTGTAGCCCGATATGTGGCAACGCAGATAAGTTTCCAGGTGCCACAGTGAGTGTTTATGGCTATGGAGGACATTATGTTACAGTCAAAGCTGTGTCTTTGCTGCTGAGCATTGAACGATTGCTCCATTGTGTATATATTATTTATATATCTCCTGTATCCAAATACATCTTGGGTATAGATGTACTTTATGGGTGACACCTGTGAAGAGTGTTTGGAGAATTCTAGCTGTGGATACGGACAGTAAGGCCTGCACTGCGGGGACAGGTCAAGCATGATCCACCGGTGTTACCCAAGCCA
>NW_007851402.1:0-660 GCF_000696425.1 Galeopterus variegatus
AAATATTGATAGTCAACTCTATACCCCATAAATATGTATAATCAAAAAGAAATAAATTTTTTAGAACAGGGAAATTTAAAAATTCCTCAGACAAATGACAGTGGAAACACATCATACCAAATCCTATGGGATATAGCAAAAGCATTTTTAAGAGGAAAGTTTTAGCAACAAAAGCCTATATCAAAAAATGAAGAAAGTTTTCTAATAACCTAAAAATACACCTTAAGGAACTAGAAAAACAACAACAAACCAAACCCAAAATTGGCAGAAGGAAATGACATCAAGAAAATGAGAATATTCACCAATAAGTGAAAACTACATAACACTCTTTTGAAAAACTGCTGGGCCAAAGAGGAAATGAAAGGGAATTTTAAAAATATCTCATTAGTACAGCCATATGGAAAACTGTATGGTGGTTTCTGGAAGAACTAAAAATAGACTTACCATAAGATCCAGAAATCCCACTTCTGGGTAGATATGGTTTGAATGTGTCCCCTCCAGATCTCAGATGTCAAAACTTAATAGCCAATGTGATAGCATTAGGAGGCAGAGCTTTCAAGAAGTGATTAGGCCATGAAGGCTTCTCCCTCATCAACAAGATTAAGGCTCTTAAAAAAGAGGCTTCACACAATAGTGCCCAGCCTCTTGTCCTTTACCTTA
>NW_007851403.1:0-660 GCF_000696425.1 Galeopterus variegatus
GGACAGATCATCTAGGCAACAAATCAACAGAGAAACACAGGATT
The DNA here is from genome assembly GCF_000696425.1 of Galeopterus variegatus. NCBI lineage: Eukaryota > Metazoa > Chordata > Mammalia > Dermoptera > Cynocephalidae > Galeopterus > Galeopterus variegatus. Next base: position 45 of record NW_007851403.1, read on the forward strand.
TAAACCACATTTTAGACCAATTGGACCTGACAGATATTTACAGAAGATTTCATCCACAACTGCAAAGTATACATTCTTCTCACCAGCACATGGGGCATTCTCCAGGATAGACTACATGCATTTTTAACGTACTACATTATTTTAGAGTGTAAGAGTTCACCAGCTTATGCCTTCATCTCTGAGTTGTTAAAACTGTGAAAGAGAAACTTTACACATTTTAGGAAGGAAAACCTGTAGTCCTGACTTTATGAACCACGTTACTAATGGCTTTGTCTTTACTTTCTAGTAATAACCTAAGAGATATCACTGTTCTTCAAATCTTACAATTTCCTACAACTGATCTATTGTTTGTTAATGTATCAGATATTTATTTGACATCAATATTATGAAAAAGACTATCTTATGTTTTGAAGGTATCCGGGTGAATAAACCAGTACTGTCTTCTGAGGAATGATTAAACTACTTATTATTAAACTTTGATTTGGGTACACATGTATATACGGGTGATTACTGAAATAAGGAAATGAGAATACTTTTAAGCTCAAAAGGTTTCTGTACAATATAATATATAATATGTGGTTCTAAATACTGTAAAATGTTCCCAATGGCAAATACT
>NW_007851404.1:0-660 GCF_000696425.1 Galeopterus variegatus
TTATGTCTGGGGTCTCAGCTAGCAAGACTTACAGCTGGGAATGACTCGCATGGTCAGTATCTGGAATTATCTGGAGATTCCTTTACTCACACATTTGGAGCCTGGAATAGAATGATTCAAAGGCTCAACTTAGCTGAGACTATCTATCTGGATTTTCTATGTAGTGGTTCAGGCTTTTCATGCATGATGGCTGGGCTTTTGAGAATTTCTGAGAGGAGGTATCTGGAAAGGGAGTGTTTCTTTTGATCTAGAAAGAAGTGGCATTGCCTGACCTGGCCTCAGAAGCACACAGTGACACTTCTACTACATTTTATTGGTTACAAGTGAGTCAATCAGGCCAACCAGATTCAAGGGGAGAGAGAATTAGACTCCTGTTCTTGATGTGGGAGAGGCAACATCACATTGCCAAAGAGCAAGCTAGATGGGACATGTTACACCTGACTTTGAAAAATACAGTTCTCCACAAACATTGTTTGGTCATCTTAAGGGGTAAAGTGATTGCATCTTTGTAATATTTCATTGAGAAATGTATCAGGCACTTCACGTTGCTCATTTAAGATGGATCACTTTAAAGTGCTCTATATTTGAAATGCTACCTTTCTTCTTCTTTCCAAGAATACCTTAAGATGATATATGAAAACTGGTCAACATTATTTTTTT
>NW_007851405.1:0-660 GCF_000696425.1 Galeopterus variegatus
TCCCCAACAATTCTATTTAGTCTGTTACTCTTCTAACTTCCATAGCATTTATAGTCTGTTGTATTATTGATATGTCATTGTTTTGGATTGCTGGCGTAATAACTCAGGTAAATTAATCTTATCTCTCCAATTAGTACTTGAGATTTCCCATGGCATAGTCCTGCTAAAAGCACCTTTTTTAGCTATCCAAACTAGAGACTCACTAGGAGATAACAATTAATTTTAATTTATACTGTAATACAGGAATTAAGAAACTACTGTGGATGCACAAGGGAAAGAATGAATGGGGGAAAAGTTACAGGTGAATTTGCAGCTGTGCCTTGAATTTGTAAGAAATTGATTCATTAGTCAGCTAAAGAGGCAAAGGCATTTTTAAAAAAACAAAATTTGTTCAAATGCACAAAGATGTTGTGTTTAAGTCTGTTTTGTGTTGCTATAACAGAAATACCTGAGACTGAGTAATTTATAATGAAAAAGGTTTATTCGGCTTATGATTCTGGGACAACTGCATCTGGCATGGGCCTCAGGCTGCTTCTACTCATGGTGAAAAGTGGCAGGCAGCCGGCGGGTACAGCAGATCACATGGCGAGAGGAAGCATGAGAGAGAGAGAAGACGCCAGGGTCTCCTTAAGCAGCAAGCTCTCGTGGGAATTAATAGAG
>NW_007851406.1:0-660 GCF_000696425.1 Galeopterus variegatus
CAGGTCCAGGGGCTTCGTCCAGGGTGTCAGCACCTTGTTAGCTCTGTGCACAGCTGCAGGTATCCCGGAGCCTAGAGCAGTTCTTGGCACTTGCTGGGCACTCCATAGGCATTTCTGGAAGGAATGAAATGAGTGAACCCATCACAGCAGAGGATCCGTCCTGCAGCCTTGAGAACCTACTACGCGACTTTGGCCAGAGTGGCCGGACATTGAATGTGGAGTGATGCTAAAAGCCTTGATCTGTGAGACAAGTGCTCTGGACCAGATGCTGTGCTAAGTGCCTTTATTTGAGGTTTTGGGCTGCCATAACCAACAACCACAGACTGGGGGTCTTAAACAACAGAAAATTTATTTTCTCACAGTTCTGGAGGCTGGAAGTCAAAAGTCAGGGTGTTGCAGGGCTGTTCCTTCTGAGGCCTCTCTCCTTGGTTGCAGATGGCCATCTCCTCCCTGTGTCTTCACATGGTCATCCCTGTGTGTGTGTCTGTGTCCTGATCTCCTCTTCTTATAAGAACAGCAGTTGTATTGGATTGGTGCTCACCCCAAAGTGTTTAGTTTAGCTTAATTACTTCTTTAAAGACCCTATTGCCAAATACAGCCACATTCTGAGGGACTGGAGGTTAGGATTTCAACATATAAATTGGAGGCGGGACACAATTC
>NW_007851407.1:0-660 GCF_000696425.1 Galeopterus variegatus
CAGATGTTGCATCTCAGTGCTGTTTGGGAAAATGTGCAAGTCGGGGTCAGAGATCCAAAATGCAGCAGAAGGTTCTGGAAAGGACTCTAAGCACCTGAGAAAAGAGTGGTAAGAGCATTGAGCTGGAAGTTTAAAATACGTGTACATCTTGGCTCCATCAAAAACACACTTTGTGACCTTGCATACATCACATCAACTCTCAGGTGGACTGTGCTATCAAGAATCTTTTCATCTAGAATAATCCCACCTTCACCCATGCTCTCTGGTAATGAGGTTGAGAGGTCCCCAAAGGCTGCAAACCTGAGCCTAGTCTTCATGCCTTCCCTCTATTGCTAATGGTACTGTTGTAGCTAGGGCTGCTGTAACAAAATACCATCAACTGGGTGGCTTAAACACCAAACATTTCTTTCTCATAGCTCTGGAGTCTGGGAAGTCCAAGATCAAGGTGTCAGCAAATTCAGTTCTTGGGGAGGGCTCTCTTCCTGGCTTGCCAGTGGCCACCTTCTTGCTATATCCTCACAGGGTGGAAATAGGAAGCTCTGGCATCTCTTCTTCTTCTGCTAAGGGTACTAATTCCATCATGGGGCTCTACCCTCATCACCTCATGTAAACCTAATTACCTCCCCAAAGTCCTCCCATTTAATACCATCACACTGGGGG
>NW_007851408.1:0-660 GCF_000696425.1 Galeopterus variegatus
CAGCTCAGAAACAGATAGCTCTAAGGATATATCGAAAGTTAATACATGATGAATAAAGTCATGATTCTCAATGAGGAATGTATGAGTTATTCAACAAATGTTGAGAAAATTGGCTTTTAGGGAGGAAAAAAATAAATTTAAGACCTCACTTCACAACAAACACCTAAATAAATCCTAGGTAAATTCAATGGTTAAATAAAAAAATACACGTAAGGAGTTCCGGTCAAGATGGTGGAATAGATGGTCCCCAGCGTCACTCTTTCCCATAAATCAACAAATTTACAACTATAAAAATGTAACATCAGCCAAGCTGGGGCTGCTGGAGCTCAAGGGAAGAGGAGGAGAGACCTACGGAATTCATGAAGGCAGGAGAAACCATGATGAGAGAAAAAAAACCTGCTCTGAGCATTTTGGGCCACAGCCGCTTTAAGGCTCAAGCTGCTGAACGCCTGGCGCAGAACCTGGCAGAAGTCGCAGCTGTGCCCTTTAAATGGAGTTACTTGGAGGCAGCAGGGGAGAAGAGGGCCTTGGCAGCCCCCAGGACAGTAAGACCACTAATAGGGTTCCCATGGACCCATGCAGGAGCGAGGAGCCAGAATAGCTGAAAAAGGGGAGCCATTCAGAGGCTGGTGAGTCATCGCAAGGGACCGGTGCAGGGCC
>NW_007851409.1:0-660 GCF_000696425.1 Galeopterus variegatus
TTTGTTCATTAGGAAAATACAGAGACACAGCAGAAAGTGCCAAGGCATGTGGTAGGATAAATATGCTGAACGCAAAAGAAACTGTACTGAAGTGTCAGCCACCCTTTGAAGAACAATTTAGTTTCAGTAAAATAGCATCGATTCTCGTTAATACTGCTAACTTGAATTATCTCAATATTGCTTGTGTTTAATTTCATATTTTTATTTATGATTATAAAGGGACAGTAAACATTGGGATTTTATGCCAAGTTTATGTTTGTATTATTTAAGAAACAATAGAAATAAGTCAACATAGTAATTCTGTTTATTTTTCTTTAATGTGTGTCCATACATTACTTAAATATGAGAAACTGATGAGAGCATTACATAGTAGGTGATGGAGTTTAGATGTATTGTCCCCCAGAACTCATGGAATCTGATCCCCAATGTGGCATTGTTGGAAACTGATTAAATCATGGGGGTGGCTCCCTCATGAATACATTAATGCTCTCCCTGGGGGTGGGGGGATTAGTGAGTGAGTTCTCACTCTTTTAGTTCCCAAGAGAGCTGGTGGTTTAAAAGACCCTGGCACCTCCTCTCTCTCTTGCTTCCCCTCACTGTGTGATCTGCTTGTACCCACTGGCTGCCTGCTACTTTCCACCATGAGTAGAAGCAGCCTGA
>NW_007851410.1:0-660 GCF_000696425.1 Galeopterus variegatus
GGTCCTCTGTGGGATTCGGCCACTTTTTTTCTTGTGCTGATCTGATGGGTTTTGGTGGATACGTCAGTTAGAGTTAAGATCAATGATTACAGTGAGTAACGAAGACTCTAAATAAGAGTGAGTCTTAAAAATTATGTGTTTACTTTTTTCTCAAAATAAAATTTAAAAAGTGTACAGTCTAAGGCTGGTATGGTGTCTCTATGGTATGGCATCTCTATTCCACATCATCCTCAGGGATCTAAGCTCTTCCAGTGTGCTTTTTTTTGTGTGTGTGTGACCGGTAAGGGGATCGCAACCCGTGGCTTGATGTCGCCCGCACCGTGCTCAGCCAGTGAGCGCACCGGCCATCCTATATAGGATCTGAACCCGCGGCCTCTGCGCTCCCAGCGCCGCACTCTCCCGAGTGAGCCACAGGGACGGCCCCCAGTGTGCTTTTTTGACATCCCTATAGTAAGACCTCATGGTCTAAGGTGGCAGCTTGAACTACTGCAATCACGCCTCATTTTATTTACCACTATGGAGTCACAAGAGAAAGAAGGAGCAATAGACATGTGAGCGGTCTCCTCAGTGACACTTTCAGAAGCTGCACAAGGCCTGCCTACTTATGTCCCCTTAGTACATGGTTATATATAGTTTGGAAGGAATTGAAAAATGGTTTTA
>NW_007851411.1:0-660 GCF_000696425.1 Galeopterus variegatus
GCAAGGAGGATATCAGCCCCTCAGAATCAGCGACCCTTCCCTGGAGGAATACAGCCTCCCCTCATGAAACCAATATCCGTCCACCTAAATCTTTTATTTTTTCCATATCTTCACCTATCTCCAGCAGGAAGTAGGTTCAAAAGAATAAGACCTTCACCCTTTTGCCCTTTTTCCTATACTTCAGGAATAAAAGATCTGCAACATAACCAGCACCACTTTAGACAAGCCCAAGTACAAAATGGCACTGCCCACCTCTCCCCTCCCCTCCCCCTTCCCTTTATGAGAAGCCTCCTGACTTAAACAGAAACCCCTTTTGCTTCCACAAGGACGCAGTTCTCCACCCTGATCCACATTAGCATAATGACCCTCCTTGATGGGATCAGCCAGCCCTTGGTGCACTATATAAACTCTACCATCCCCACACCTGGTGCTGTCCACCATTTTCAGGGCAGCCCCGGGCAGATTTTCTTTCTTTAATAAAGCTTGAACAGTACCCAGCATCTCGGCTCACTTTCTTTCACCTACCAAGTGCTTGCCCTTATTCAAAAGGCACCATAAATAAAATAAATTTTGATGATAAGGACCAAAAGGGTTAGAAGAGGAAGATGTCATCAGGAAGACATAATCTTCCTTTATTTCACTCTTTTGTGATCTTGCCAA
>NW_007851412.1:0-660 GCF_000696425.1 Galeopterus variegatus
CATGGTATATCTTTTTCCATCCCTTCACTTTTAGTCTCTGTGTGTCTGTACAGGTGAAGTGGGTCAGCATGTTCTTGAGTCTAGCTTTTTAATCCAATTAGTAAATCTGTGCCTTTTGAATGGGGTGTTTAATCCATTCACATATAGGGTAGTTAATGACAGGTATTTTTAATCCCTGTCATTTAATTGGTTTTTGTTTAGATGTTTTAATTATCTTTTGATCATTGCTTCCCCTTTTATTTCTCTACTTCAATGTTAGCTGGAAATTTAACATGGCATGATTTAGCTTCTTTCTCTTTCTTACTGGCATTTTTGTTTTAGTGGTGGGTTTTGCTCTGTCTTGTGTATTCGTGATAGTGATCATCATTATTCAGATTCCAGATGAAGGATTCCCTTGAGAATTTCTTACAGGGCTGGTCATGTGTTGATGAACTCCAACAATTTTTGTTTGTCTGGGAAATACACTATTTCTCCCTCATTTCAGAAGGAGAGCCTTTCTGGGTAAATAATTCTTTGCTGGCAATTTTTTTCTTTTAGTATTTTGAATATATCATTCCACTTTCTTCTGGCTTCTAGGCTTTCAGTTGAGAAGTCTGCCATTAGCCTGATGGAGGTTCTCTTATAGGTGACTTGACACTTTTCTCTTGCTCCTTTTAGAAT
>NW_007851413.1:0-660 GCF_000696425.1 Galeopterus variegatus
TTTTACTATAGTAATCTTTTCACTATTTCTATGTATATCAAAGCATCATGCTGTAGACCTTAAATATATATAAGTTATTTTTAAGTCTTACAGCAGGGGCTCTGATGAGCTAATGTGGACAGGAGGCCTTGCCTTTCTGAGCCCCTTAGTGTTTTGGGGGTCCCGAGCCAGGCTCACTGACCTGCTGTGCATGTCCCAGGTTGTAACACCAATGCTGGTCTCCAGTTGTGCTGCCAAAGGTTGCATTATGTGGCTAGTGGCACTGGCCAGCAGGCTGCTGGACAAGCAAAGGCAGCCCCACAGGCAGAGAAAGAGCACCCCAGCCTCGCATCGCCTGCATCTTACTGCCCAGCCTGTGGGAGACTATAACTCCGCAAACCCATGCTGCCATAAAGCCCTTCCTACCTGTGGCCTGGTTGGTTAGCATGTTGATGCAAACTGCCTTTTGCCACAGCTGCAGCCATGGCCTACAGGTAGGACCAGCATCCTGATCCCTGAAGCCAGTTCAGAATGGACAAAGAAGCGCGCTAAACACCAGTGCTTGCGCAGACCCGGAGGACGATGTGGAGAGCAAGAAAATAAAATGAAGAGAGGATTTCTGGCTTCAAATTTAAATGCTGACAGAGATATGAGGGTGATGCCTGAGCCGGTAGCAAGCCG
>NW_007851414.1:0-660 GCF_000696425.1 Galeopterus variegatus
CCACCTAATAAAAATAATCGAAACATGAAAAGCATCTGAAAAAATCCAATACCCATTCATGTTTTTTTAAAAAAGCTCTCAGTAAATTTCCTCAATCTGACAATGCACATCTACAAAAGTATCTATAGCTAACATTGTACTTAATGGTTGGTTTTCCATCATCGTCAGACAGGTTTTCCCAACTCTCACATTATAAAGGAAATTCTCTATGCTTAATTGCAGAACTTCTACACTTTCATTTTCTGTATTTAAGCTTATTTTGCTGTCTGATCCATTTGGAATTTATACTTAAAATATAAAAATAAAGTTTGATTCTAATTTTGTCTATTTTCAAACAGCTATCAAGGCACCATTTATTTGATAGTTTATCTTTTCTCCACTAATTTCACATGCCACTTTGTTATACACTGAATTTTCATATGTACTCAGATTTATTGCTGCACTTTTTGTTCTGCCATAGTGGACTATCTGGCTATTTGTGCATTAGCACCACACCATTTTAATCCTATATTTACGATATACTTTTATAGCTGATGGTGCTATGTACACTTCTCTTTATTTTCAATATTTTCCTCAATATTCTTGCTTTTAGTTAATTTTCTGTTAGAACTTTAAAATTGATAAGCTGATACTTTGAACATCTTGATTTTAGTAATATGG
>NW_007851415.1:0-660 GCF_000696425.1 Galeopterus variegatus
GATCAATCCTACATTGTTGGGGTGCAGCTACTCTGGAAAACATTTTAGCAGTTTCTTAAAAAACTAAACATGCAACTACAGTACTTCTAAACAATTGCACCTCTGGATATTTATTCCAGAGCGATGAAAACTTACATTGACACAGAAATGTATACAAAAATGTTTATAACCAAACATTGGAAAAAACCCAGATATACTTCAATGGGTAAATGGTTAAATGATCTGTATCATATCCATACCATTTCAGCCATAAAAAGGAACACACTATTGATATATGCAACAACATGGATGGATCTCAAAGGGGTTATGCTTAGAGAAAAAGCTGATCTTAAAGGGCAACATAATGAATGATTCAATGTATATAACTCTTTTGAAAGGAAAAATTTTTATAAATGGAGAACAAATTGGTGGTTGCCAAGGGTTAGGAATGAGGATAGAAATGTGGGAGGGAAATGAGTGAGGTTATAAAAGGGCAATATGAGGGATCCTTGTGGTGATGAAGTTCAATCTTGACTATTATGGTTGTCTGATAGTACACACATGCACATACCGTACACACACAAATGAGTACAGGTAAAACAGGAAATCTGAATAGGATCGGTAGATTGTATTAATGTCAATATTCTGTCTGTGATATTATACTATAATGTTGCAAAATGT
>NW_007851416.1:0-660 GCF_000696425.1 Galeopterus variegatus
GAAGTCTGCTCTGTGCCTCAAACTTAGGCCATGTGAAAGATTGAAAACAAAATTCTGCTTCGACACGTTTCTCATCACCGATGTACCCACCTTCTTTGCTCTGAAGCCTCTGGTCTGAATTCCACAACAGGGCATGATCTGTAGCAGCAGTGACGTTTGTGAAGATAGAATGGTCAAGGTCATTGAAAAGGGCAACTTGAGATCATTGCTTTCTCAGTCCGTGTAAGAGAAAGTCACAGGTTTGGGGGAGTGGGGTGCTCGTTCTTCTATAAATTTTAGGGATCCCAATATCTACACTTACAAGCAGATTTTGAGGCTTCCGGGACGCCCTCACAGGTCTTTGGGGCTGGTGCTGAGGTCTAGTCTGGGAAGGCGGACTAGAGGTGGCCTTCTCCACTCAAAAGGAAGTCCTCGAACCTCTGATGCTCAAAAAACTTTAAAAAGACTTGAGTAGATGTCAGTGCTCCCAGCCACATCCTTGACAGAGAAAGGAACCTTGAATCGGGCCTTTTTAGAACTAGAGATTCTTTGAATTTTCTCAGAACCCAAAAGGTGAAAAATGCTTCCTTTTTCAACATAAATAGGAAGGGTTGGACCAGCAGGTGAGGACCCAGGGGTGGGGGGAGGGGCTCCCCGGCCTACAGGGGCCACTTGGGGGGG
>NW_007851417.1:0-660 GCF_000696425.1 Galeopterus variegatus
GGAAACTCCTACTCTTTTTTGGTTTCCATTTGTGTGGAATGTCCTTTTCCATGCCTTGACTATTAGTCAATGTGTGTCTTTAATGGTGAAATGAGTTTCTTACAGGCAGCATACATTTGTGTCTAGCTTTTAATCCATTCAGCCAGTCTAGTTTTTTCTAAATATGGAGGAAATGGATAATGGATACATTTCTGGACATATTCATATTACCAAGACTGAACCAAGAAGAAATACAAACCCTCAACGAGTCAATAATAAGTAATGAGATAAAAGCAGTAATCAGCAGTCTCCCAATAAAGAAAATCACAGGGCCATATGGCTTCATTGCTGAATTCTACAACACTTTCAAAAAAGAATTAACACCAATCCTTTTCAAACTATTCCAATAAATTGAAACAGACCAATTCTCTCAAACTCATTTTATGAGGCCAGCATCACCCTCATACCAAACTCAGACAAAAACACAACACAAAAGGAAGGCTCCAGGTCAATATCCTTAATGAACATTGATGCAAAAATCCACAACAAGATATTATCAAACAGAATATAAAAACACATCAAAAAGTTTACACAATATGATCAAATGGAATTAATCCCAGGTGTGCAAGGATGGTTTAATATATGCAAATTTATAAATGTGATACACCACATAAACAAAAG
>NW_007851418.1:0-660 GCF_000696425.1 Galeopterus variegatus
TGCGCCACCGGGCCGGCCCAAAAGACAGAAATTATTGAACTCCCTTTAAGAAAAAATAGATAACCCAAATAGTTCTAATATCATTAAAGCAATTTGTATTTTAAAATTTTAAAGAATTAAAAAAAAATTTTTTTCCATAAAGAAAACTCCAGGTCCAAGGGCTTTCCAAATAAATTATATAAAACATTTATGCAAGAAATGATATCAGTCCTACATCCTGAAGTGTTTCCCCTGTGTTTTCTTCTAGGAATTTTAGTTTCAGGTCTTATATTTAATCTTTAATTCATTTTGAGTTGATTTGGGTATATGGCAAGAAGTACTGGCCTATTTTCATTTTTCTACACATGGATATCCAGTTTTCCCATCACCATTTACTAAAGAGGCTGTCCTTTCCCCAATACGTGTTCTTGGCATCTTTGTTGAAGATCAGTTGGCTGTAAGTATATGGACTGATTTCTGGGTTCTCTATTCTGTTTCATTGGTCTGTGTGTCTGTCTTATTCTTAGCCATTTTCAAGTGTACAATACATTATTATTAACTGTAGTCACCACGTTTTACAAAAGACCTCCAGAACTGACTCATCCTAACTGAAACTTTGTACCCTTTCACCAACATCTCTCCCTACTCTCTACTTTTGTGAGTTCAACATTTTTAGGTTCC
>NW_007851419.1:0-660 GCF_000696425.1 Galeopterus variegatus
GGCTACCATAGGGATTACATTTAACATCCAAAGTTATAACACTCCAATTTGACCTTTTTTTCTTTTCGTGACCGGTAATGGGATCACAACCCTCGGTGTCGCGCCCGCACCACGCTCAACCAGTGAGCGGACCGGTCTCTACATGGGATCCGAACCCTCGGCGGGAGCGCTGCCGTGCTCCCAAGCACTGCACTCTACCGAGTGCACCACCGGGCCGGCCCATAACACTCCAATTTGAAATTATACTAGCTTAACTTTAATAAGGTCCAAAATATTTTGCTCCTTTAACAGCTGTTTCACCACTTTCAATTGTTGATGTCACAAAGTACATTTTTATACATTGTGTGCCCCAAAACATAAACTAATAATTTTAAATGCATTCATCTCTTAAATTATATAGAAAACAAAATATGTAGTTACAAACAAAGGTTACAATAATACTAGCTTTTAGACTAATAATTTTTAAAAAATGTATTAGTCTCTTAAATCATGTAGAAAATAAAAAGTGGAGTCATACACCATTGTTTACAATAATACTGGCAAGTCTTCAATAGACTCCAGAGCTCCAAAACAGTTACACTGGACACATTCTACCAGTCCTATTGTTTGCTAGGTGGGAGACAGAATTATGGTGCTTCCTATTTGGTCATTTTCCCAGAA
>NW_007851420.1:0-660 GCF_000696425.1 Galeopterus variegatus
CTATGATAAGACTTGGTAAAATATAAATAATAGTATAACTGACCGAAGTCAGTGGATGTGTTAGCCAAAGAATTAACAATGAGAGAATTAAATGCATCACCTGAAGTTAAATTACGTAACAACTGAAATAAATAAAATAATAATGTAACTAACTATGCTTACAGGTCCTGCTAGACTATTCACTCCCAACCTTTATGATATCAACCACAGCAATATTGAGAAGGAACCTTACAGAAGCAATTCTCTTATCTTGCTAAGACAAGTCCTCCCATTTCCTCAACCTTAACATTTTAAAGTTGATGAGGGGGGCAATAGATATCCTAGTTCTCTGACAAAACTGATCTTTTCAACAATGTCTAGCTTGTCATTCAAAGAAAGAGATCAGTTCCAAAAATTAGGCTACAATTAACTGAGTATTCCCTCTTATTGAATATACCATAAAAACTAATTCCATTATGATTCACCTCCCTGAAAACTTCAGTCAGCACATAAAACCCAGCAAGACAGAAGAATAAGAGGTTCTTGGTTTTCATCCTCTTCTAAAGATTCCAGAATTTTCAGAATTTTCTGAAGCACCCACTTAGAACAAAAAAATTGATAATAGTCACATGACAAAAGTAAGAATAGTGGTTTCCTTTTGACCTCATCAACCCCTCCCCA
>NW_007851421.1:0-660 GCF_000696425.1 Galeopterus variegatus
CCTAAATAGTATACTATATAAGTTGATCTGATAGCAAAACCAGTCCAAAATAAGCCCAAAGCCAATCTCAGTTCTAACATTGTCATTCATTTAAAATATAATCTAAAAAATAATTTCTACAGTAAACTGAGTACCCCAAACCAACCTATAGCTTAACATTTCAAATAAACAAACCTTTGTTTTGTTCTGCTTTAAAAATATATATATATAATAAGTACTTGGCACACTGTTGGAACAGAGAGGATAGTAATAAATAGTGATGTTCACTATTTTTATCTTCTCATCCATGGTACTGGATGCTTTATTGAAAATAACCATTAATCAGAATATACATGTTCTGACAGGTTGTCAAATTCTCACCATCTGCTGAATTTGGAAAAAATAAATTGAAATTGTGAAACTAAAGATTTAATCTCATTGTCCAAAGGTGATTACCACAAAAAACAAAAAAGGAAGTATGCTTACTTCCTGATTATGGCTATTCCTAGAAATAAAAGAACATGACTGCAGGTGCAGGCTTTCTTCAACATGTTATTTATGACACCTTTTTGTATAGCCAATACCATTTACATATAAACAGGAAGACCGTTCTCCTCTTCGTTTATAATTCATTCTTTGTAAATACCACTCTTAGCTTTCATTAAAAATATTTGTTACAGT
>NW_007851422.1:0-660 GCF_000696425.1 Galeopterus variegatus
TCACTTTCTATTCTACGGTCACACTTTCCCATCAGACACAACCTACCCTACACCACCTACCCTATTGGATTGGGAAATTTGGAATAAAATGGAGGTTTTTGTTGGCTAACCGTTCCAAGACGCAGACCACAAACCCAGCAGGATCGGATTTTGCTTTTGAAATCTGCTCAACTTACCTAATTGTGGGAATCTGTTCCCACCTAGATCCCAAGCTACCACTCTCTTTGAGATCTAATCTCTTCTAATAATGCTTTTACTGATATCTCGAAGATATTCCTCACTCCTGTTTGAATTACAGAATTTTATAAAATTTCTTTCACTAAAGCTTAAGACAAGATTCCCAGCCATTTGTAAGTGGAGCACATTTTTATATCCTCTTTGTATGCTCATTCTCACTAACATTCCCCGCATTACACAGAGTTGTGTGATGACATATGAAAGTGCATATCAATAAGGCAATAAAAGAAGGTTGACTAAGATTATCTGAGACAGATCATCTCTATAATTTAAATGAACTTAGACTTCTTTAAAGAACTCTAAACAGAGGACAGAACTGTCAGTAATTGTGCATTCATTCTGATTCAAGGAAACAAATTTAACACAAATATTCATAAATCAGAGTGGTGTTCAGAAGTTGTGGCCTAGGGCCGGCCCGGTGGC
>NW_007851423.1:0-660 GCF_000696425.1 Galeopterus variegatus
AGGGAGTGTTTTTGGCAGAGATATACACCACACTTTTCAAGCCTGTTTGAATGCCTTTTGCCCCGTGATTTCACTTCTAATTTCAGAACACAAACTCCTCTAAGCTCAACTTCTCTTGTAACTGCCACATTTTCGGTTGAGTGAGTTATGCTGGATTCTAAGCGGGGAAGATTCTCTGACGCTTTTTGTCAGAGATTTTGAAACAGAAGTCTCACAAGCCATATCCCCCATAGGCTTCAATGAGCTTTTACATAGAACTAGAAATCCTAAACTCCTACATGCTAGATGTGAGAAGCACATTCTGCTCTCTCATTTCTTAAAGTTAAAGTGGCTTGCAGAAGCTGAACCTCCAGGGAGTGTTTTTGGCAGAGATATACACCACACTTTTCAAGCCTGCTTGATTGCCGTTTGAAGTGTGATTTCGCTTCTCATTTCGGAAAACAAACTCCTCTTAGCTCAACTTCTCTCCTAACTGCCACATCTTCGGTTCAGTGAGTTATGCTGGATTCTAAGTGGGGAAGCTTCTCTGTCGCTTTTTGACAGAGATTTTGAAACAGAAGTTTCACAAACCGTTTACCACATAGGCTTCAAAGGGGTTCCACATAGAAGTTGCAATCCTGAATTCCTACATGCTAGATGTGAGAAGCACATTCTGCTCTC
>NW_007851424.1:0-660 GCF_000696425.1 Galeopterus variegatus
GGAGCGCCGCCGCGCTTCCCAAGCGGCGCACTATCCAGTGCACCACCGGGCCGGCCCAGGGTTGGTGGTTCTTAAAGTGTGGTCCTTGGACCTGTAGCATCAGCATCACCTGGGATGAAACTTGTTAGAAATGCAAATTCTCAAGACCTACCCAGGCCAAGTAAATCAGAAACTCAGGGGGTGGGCCCAGCAAGCTGTTTTGGAACAAACCCTCCATGTTATTCTGATGCACCAAGTTTGAGAACCACTGGTGCAGGGAAACATTTCTGAACTGGTGTCCATGCAGCTGTTAATGAACATTCCATGAGTATCACAATGCTAATGATACTTTTCTTAAAAGTAATGGCAGATAGGAAAAAAGTTACATTTTCCTAATAAGAAATGTTTTAATGGTACCAGGTAATTCTATAAATAGAGTCTAATAGAAATCACTCATCAATTATTCATTAAAAACAATTTTACAATAATAAAAATGCCTTTTAGCATTTTGTGTAAACATTTTCTATCCCAAAGGTCTAGTGATTCTCCCAGAGAAGCAGAACAAAAATATCACCTCCTCAAAGGCGGCTTTAATTGGGTTTATGAGGGTATTTCCAAAAGTTTGTGCATTTGTGTTATCTTTCAATTCTATTTTTCCATGATCTTTTGGAAGCACCCTCG
>NW_007851425.1:0-660 GCF_000696425.1 Galeopterus variegatus
CTGGCTTTAATTTGTATGAATACTTAAAATGATATATTTGTTTTTAAGAGTTTATCAGCTCTTGCTACAGACCCCTCACAGCAAGCATAATGTTCTTTTAATGCTGACTTATATATGCTTGGAGTGAGAAAGATGGATGTAGGGAAAATGAACTTTATTTTTAAAACTCTATTTCCTATTTTCCCATGTAACTCTCTATTTTTCTCTGTCATACTCTTCCAGGTGAACTCAGTTATTATTCGATTCCTCGAAAATGGGCCAAGGTAGTTTCATACTCCCACCAAGGTTGATTTTAAGCTACCAACACGATGTCACTAAACATGGAGTTGGGATGAGATGCATGCAGCTCAGGTATGAGCCAGTGACAGTGCATTCTGAATTGGAGCTCTTTGGAGGAACATCTTTCTCCAGGGTGGCATTGGAGGAACAAGCCCTTATAATACTATACAGCACTGTACCCCAGATGTCCTCAGCAATCTTTTGTTAAATGTGCATGACTTCGATTGTTCTGGGCCCAGAGTGAGATCTCAGATGCCCTAAGAACAACCCTTTCCACAAGGTGTTTCTGGTAAACCTTGAAACTCAAAGTGTGGACTGAGGACCCCCAGCATCGGCCATACTTGAGAACTTGTCAGAAGTCCAGAATCTCAGGTCCTCCCC
>NW_007851426.1:0-660 GCF_000696425.1 Galeopterus variegatus
GGCACTTGGGCTAATGTCGGTATCCTACCAACTTCACCAATTGTGGTGCTCTTTTACTTGCAGGTAATCCTGCACCGACTGGGCCAATTGTCGAGCTAGGGCTGGGTCTGGAACTCACAGACCCCTCAAGCCTGTTCCAGACTGGGTCACAAACCCTTCACATGCCAGGCTGGATCACCAGACTCTTTACACGCAGGTCTATAAGCTAGCTAACCAGCAAACAGGTACTTGGAAGCCGCAGGTTGGAAAGCATGGCTGCTCCTGTGGTGGTGGCTGCATGAGGCAGTCAACACCAGCCAAGGTGGTGGCACCACACAGGCGTACTAACTCCACCCACACACAACTTATTCACAGCAAATGTTCTGCAAGATTCTGAACATCTGAGGGGCCCTGACCATTTTCCTATATTTTCCCAACAATCCACCCCTTCAGAGTCCGTCAACGTATAATCTACGCGTTCTGAAACTTCCACAAAGTTCCCTTAGCAAGGATAGATGACCCTTACATTCACACATTACACATTCCATCCAAGTCCCAAAAGTCTTAGCTTGTTGCAGCACCAACTCAAATGTCCAAAGTCTCCTCTGAGACCAAATGCCAAAGTCCTTCCAGCTGTGAACATGTAAAAGAGTCAAAAACACTTCCAAGATACAATGGGAC
>NW_007851427.1:0-660 GCF_000696425.1 Galeopterus variegatus
ATAAATGCTGGAAAGGATGCTGAGAAAGAGGAACTCTCTACACCATCAGTGTAAATTAGAGTGTAATTAGAGCATAAATTAGAAAAGCAATTATGGAAAATAGTATTGATCCAGCAATCCCATCGCTGGGTATGTACCCAAAGGAATAGAAATCATGTTGAAGGGATACCTGCACTCCCATGTTCATCACAGCTCTATTTACAATAGCCAAGATATAGAACCAAACTAAATGTCCATTGGCAGACAACTGGATAAGGAAAATGTTGTATATACACTCAATGGAATACTACTCAGCCATAAAAAAAGAACAAAATTCTGCCATTTTCAGCAACATGGATGAACTTAGAGAAAATCATGTTAAATGAAATACTGGGATTATTTGCCAGGCACAGAAAGAGAAATACCTTAGGTCCTCACTCATAAGTGGGAGCTGAAAGACAGACAGACAGAAAGAAAGAAAGCAACAATCACAATAATACAGTGAACTTTCAAAAAAAGAGAGAGCAATACTATATTTAGAAAAAAAAATTTAGTTACTAATGACAGTAAATGAAATAAAATCTATCATGAAAAAATCTACATTTCCTTACTTTTCTACATGCATGTTTGAATTTATTTGCAATAGTAATCAGATTCTCTATTTAAAAAGATAATAAAAAC
>NW_007851428.1:0-660 GCF_000696425.1 Galeopterus variegatus
TACTGACATCAATAAAACACATGTGTTTCACACGGCCATAGCCTATAGCAGAGTAGGCCCAGAGTCCTTAGACTAAGCTGTACCATAGTAGGACCAGAGTCCTTAGTTTAGCAGGACCAAAGTCCTGTAGTTATAGCCATAGATCAAGTCTTTAAAAGGACACATAGAAATGCTAAGATTGGGAAAAACCAAAAAACTTTCACAGGACTAAAGCCTTTGATGTAGATAAGAGAATTGAAACACAGCAAAAGTGATTGCTCTGGGGGCAGATTCCCTTGGTGCAGATAAACCTAAATGAAGGGAAAGAACGTGAGCTAAAATCTTCAAGGCTATTCTGGTAGTTAGTGGTTGGGGAATGTTCCACACCTTAACCTCAGGTGTTTCTTTACATTTGTGAGGGAACTAAGCATTGCCATGACGATCATCCATTGTTTCTTTTGTATGACACATAGCTAAGTTTTATGAATCCTTTTGATGGTAGATTACTTGATCTACTTTTAAGTTACACCTGATTTAATGAAAATTGTCATGTAGCCAGTTTGTTCATATTTTCACCATGACTGATGAACCCCCTGTGTATGTTCTGTAACTTTCTTGCTCGCACAATAAATCTGAGAGAAAACCTGATTCGGGGCTGTGCCTGGGGCCTTTCTCCCTTGA
>NW_007851429.1:0-660 GCF_000696425.1 Galeopterus variegatus
GTTTATGTCCCTTCTTGCTCTTTTCTTGAGAATTGCTTTAAATAGCAATACCTGCCCATTTTGTTAAGACTATTTTGTCAGTATGTTTTCTGAGAGGTAGTTGCCCAAAATATACATTTCCGTCTTGAACTTCAATGAAAATAGAGCAAGTTCATTGGTATTCCTGATGACATATCCCCCCCCCGAGTTAAATACTTTATATTCCCCTTGTAAATCTGCCCTCAGTGCTTTCTAAGGCTATCTCTTACTGATGTAAGAGTTCCTACTTTTCCTGTTTCCTCTGTGTCTCTTCCTGGTGTCTCCCGTCACTTCTAATTTTCACTTTTGAATTCTCTTTCAGAATCATGAGCTATTTCTGTGCTCTTTTTAAAGCAGCATACTATCAATTTTTCATTTTTTCTCTCAACTCTTGTCAGAACTAGGTAGCTGTTCAGACTTTTGTTGAAGCCAAGGCCCTCGTCTTGTGATTCCAGAGAGTTGCTTGGTTTTTATTGACACTACTTAGTAATTATTTCACGTCCAAGGTCATACGTCAATTGGAATGTCCTTTTTCACTACAGAAGCTTCTGTGTTGTAATCTGCTCCTAAATGTTGTTATCAGGAGGAACCATACTTCTCAGAAAGGAACCATATGAGATTTTATTGTTTTATACTTTGATG
>NW_007851430.1:0-660 GCF_000696425.1 Galeopterus variegatus
TAAAAGGGTAAAACAGGAGTAGAGTAACTTCCTGTATGATTTTTAAGTACAAAGATACTTGGAGATCTGAACTTTACATGTTGTTGTTGCTAATTGAAATACTTTGTATGTCCTTAGAGGTTTTTTGATTATTTTTCTTTTTTTTTTTTCTGGTTTGGTTTTAATTCTATTGTTATGTTACCATGTTATATTTAATAGTTATTTTTAAATGGCTCTTTCCCCTCGTAGGATGTGATCTCTCTGGGCAAGGATCATGTTTTTCATTCTTTTCTTTTCTTTCTTTCTTTCTTTCTTTCTTTCTTTCTTTCTTTCTTTCTCTCTCTCTCTCTCAATCACTTTATTATCTTTTATTTTAAATTAATTTTCACTGCTTCCCTTATTTCTTTTTACATATGACATATATGCATGTGATGCATGCAAAGGATGTATATGACATATACGTAAGCTAGGCAGCATAATTCAGTGAACACTGTAATCCCACTTTCCACTTTCAGAATTAACACACTGCAGCTGCCTGCATG
This sequence comes from Galeopterus variegatus, assembly GCF_000696425.1. Lineage (NCBI taxonomy): Eukaryota > Metazoa > Chordata > Mammalia > Dermoptera > Cynocephalidae > Galeopterus > Galeopterus variegatus. Next base: position 522 of record NW_007851430.1, read on the forward strand.
CTCCTCCCAGATCCCATTCTCTGCCTCCCCCCAGGGGTAACCACTTTATTGAAATGTGTATTTTATCATTTCCTTGCGTGTTAGAAACAATTTTACCACCTTAGATATGTGCCCCTTAAAACATGTTGGACAGCACAAG
>NW_007851431.1:0-660 GCF_000696425.1 Galeopterus variegatus
ATTGGTTAATCCCCTTATTGTCAAGGCTAATTCTGTACATGATTTAACCAACTAGAAGAACCACCAGTGACCATTAAGATCACGAGCTGAAACAGAGGAAATCCAGACTGTCAGAACTCTTGCCAGAGTGAATCTGGACAGAACATATCAACTGCCTAAAAGCCACGAAGCCAGTTACTCATGGGGAGGGGTGCGGGGAGGGAGGGCAGGCAGAGGGAAGAAAACAAACTGACTGGTGAATGTGATTATCTCTTTTATTTGTTGCTGGATTGGCAGCAGCTGGGTTGTGGTACATCCATCATGTTGAAAAGCAAGCTACGTCCTTGGATTAAAAATTAATTTACTGCCCAGCCTGGCTTCCAGCTTGATGCCTTAATTGAGTTTGTTATGACAGTGGTGCTGAGCTCCAAGGCATAATTTAGCCCAGTCTAGAGACCTCAGTGTTTTGGGAGAGGCTTATGAGTTCTGTAATGCAATTATCTTCCAGCACACATAGGATGCTTATCTCCGAAGTCATTCTGAATTCATCCCAGGTTCCTTATGCATATGTAACTAGGAATAGAGTTATTGATCTGCTTCTTCAAAGATGTGTTCAACCGTCTTAGTCTCAAAAGAGAAAGATAAGAAAATTTGATACAATTGCTGAGAACAACACTCTTT
>NW_007851432.1:0-660 GCF_000696425.1 Galeopterus variegatus
GCAGATCCTTCTGTGTGGAGTAGGGGACGTGGATGACAGAATGGAATGAGAATTACGGGGCAGAGCCAAGCCCAAGCTTAGGACAAAAAAACTTACCTGTTGTCATGGCAACAAATAGCCGGTGAGAACCAACTTTCAATCTCCCTAAGGACAGGTGAAGTCAGTCAGAATCCATTGGTCAACCCCGAAACCCGCAGGAGACCACTTAGAACTTTTCGGCGCCAGGTCTGTGTGTGAACGATCGATTTTGTTTAGAGCTACTGCATGTGGACCGTTTTGAACGCTAGGCTTTTGATTGGTGCTGTTGTGGCAGAGAGGTTGTCATCTAAATAATAGTACCAAGCAATATTCGTTCATATCGGCATCAGAAGTGGGTAGGAGTCGAGAGGCCATGTGATGGGATGGGCCTCCGAAGCTGCTGTCTTCTACCATGAAGAAGCTTTTGACTTTTGATGGCAGAAGGAAGAGTCACTCTCGGGCACCTCCACCAGGTTGCAGGAGGTGAGCGTGGAAGCGGTTTGTTTGAGAAAGAGAATCGGATTTCGACTGATCTACCAGATCCCACTCAGACATCTGAGAAAGATCCATCACGCTGCCAAAAAGGGTGATGTGGAAAGAGTACAGCTGATCCTTCCCTGTGGAGTAGTGCTTGGCCACCTC
>NW_007851433.1:0-660 GCF_000696425.1 Galeopterus variegatus
ACCTGTAAAAGGTAAATAATAATAAATGTGACAACAAAAATATCTAGTGTGGCTTGCATAACCTCTTGTTAAATATTTTAAATTCTTTCAGGATAAGTCCTGAGAATCAAATGCAATAATGCATATAAAGCACATAGCATGTTATCTATCATATAGAAAATGCTCATAGTACTAGTTATTGGTTACTTATTAAAGGTATACTTTTCCCTCTAAATTGTAAGTTCCACGAGGTTTACACTATCTGACAGATGTTCATTCATTCTCTGAGTTCTTCAAATGCATCCTCTTCACCATAGAGGTTTATTAATTCAATTATTAAATAATTCCACCATTGCTCAAACATTCTTACTTATTTTTAAATGAAATTTGCCTCATTTATAGTCTCATATGATCTTCAAAACATCTACATTAACCAATTGTACCAGGTAATGGTATCAGGTGATCTTATATTTTTACAAATGAGGAGATATATCTAGGTAAATTGAATGCTTGGCAACCAAGGGTATGCAGCTTGGACAGGACTAGATCCAAAGTTTAAGTGAGAGTCTTCCGACTCCAAGACCATTGCTTCTTCCAATACTATAAGCAAGCTCAGTAAATGTACCTTGTGCTCAATGGAGGCTGCGTATTGGTACATAGTAAGGCAGATGTATAACATTT
>NW_007851434.1:0-660 GCF_000696425.1 Galeopterus variegatus
CCAACTCCCAAATCACCTGGACCAGCTTGGTGTATGTCTGCCATTTTCTCATGGTTTTGGGTAGATCTCTGGTGTTTGTCCAAATGTTCCAGATGGCTGCATTCTCCCATTCCATCAAGGAGTGGTTGCCTTGCTCTTGGGCATATCTGTGGCTATTGTGTAACCGCTGCCACAGGGACGGATGCGTGGTGATTGACACCAGCTTTTCCATCTACTCACCAGAGTATATCACGCCATCCACCCCTTGGTCCCACAGCTAAAAATGCCAGGCAGAGAGGGGTTCTGCCTCTTTGCCTAAGTCCAACAACTCAGCTTAAGTATAGGGCACAGAGGTAGTGAATTGAGTCACTTGTGGATTGCCCACTGGTTGTCCATCTGGTACCATGGGCTATTCATACTTTAGTTTCTGCTGGATTACGGGTCATGCCCAGAGGCATATGGTCTCCTCTAGGCAAATGTACTCACCCTTGGCTTCATCATGGTCCTCGGCTTCAGCAGCAGGAGCACCCCGTTGTTTCACTTTTGCCTCCAGAACGTGTACCCACATCTCCAGCAGCTCTGCCTCCCATGTCAACTCTCTCAGTCATGCCGTGTCATGTAGGGCCTGATCCATGTTAGCTCACAGTGCAGTGAGCATCTGCCAGCCCATCTGACCAGCTG
>NW_007851435.1:0-660 GCF_000696425.1 Galeopterus variegatus
TACAACCACCCAGAATGCAGCAACATATAAACATAGTTACCTCCACGGCCACCTTAATCCCCGGAATGTCAGCTTTGGGCAGCGGAAGCCACACCTGCTCTTCCTGACACGACCTGACCTCTGACACTCTAACCCTTGACAGCGCACCTGTGTCCCCTGTCCCACGTTCATGCTCGCACAGGCCCATCAGCTCCAGCCGGTGTGAGACCCGCTGATGTTGCGCCACCAAGTGCTGAGAACCCCGTCCTGACCCCCAGGGTCCACCCATTGGACGAGGGTTCCTCTTTCAGCCTGGCATTAACTTTCAGGGGCAAGAAACCCAAACCCCAAATCTGAGGAGCAGCCTCTGGAGAGCCCCAGGGTGGGAAGTTGCAGGCGAAGATGGCGTGAGTGGGTGGAGCAGCACATCCACAGAAGCAACACGGAGCAGCCCTTCCCATAGTCCTCTACCGATGATGTCACTGGAGAGCTGAGTACATTTCCCAGAAGTCTCTCCAGGTTCCCTTAGGAACCAAGGAAGGAAAACATTTCGCTTATTTTCTCAGCAGAGAGTCCTGTTGCCAGGAGACCAGCACCTGCTGAATAAGGGCTGGCGTCTCTGCACGTGACAATGACGTGAAATTCTGGTTCTTTTTAAAATCCTGCTTTGTCAACCTTGGG
>NW_007851436.1:0-660 GCF_000696425.1 Galeopterus variegatus
TCCTGATGTCCCTCTTGTAACAGCTGAGCCTTGCTTAAGACAAGTAATAAAAATTTTCTCTGTGAGAAATTTTGGTTAGAATAAACCTTTCTTTATTAACATGAAGCAGTCTATTGTTTCCTATGACCTGGCAAAGGAAGCTGTTAGGTGAATTTTCATTCAGATTAGGTGTATAGAGAGTACATACATGTATAGATGAACTAGATATTACTTTAAAAACCTCTTTTTTTTTTTTGTGACCGGTAAGGGGATAGCAACCCTTGGCTTGGTGTCACCCGCACCGCGCTCAGCCAGTGAGCACACCGGCCATCCCTATATAGGATCTGAACCTGTGGTGGGAGTGCTGCTGTGCTCCCAGCACTGCACTCTCCTGAGTGAGCCACAGGGTTGGTTTGTTTAGACACACCTGCTGAAAGGTCTTCATGTAATCCCACAGCAAAGACCTATTAAGGATTTAGTGCTAAGCTAGTAAACACAAACTGAACTCAATTACCCAAGAAGTTATCCAAGAAATAATCTTTGTAACACTTCACCACTGTTGAGAACACAAGCACTCATACCCCACTTAACGACAGGAACACATTCTGAGAAATGCACCATTATGCAACTTAGTCATTGAGCAAAAATCACAGAGTGTACTTACGTGAATGTAGATGATAT
>NW_007851437.1:0-660 GCF_000696425.1 Galeopterus variegatus
CTAATCCAAAAAGATTCTTCAGCAGTGGATTTTTCTGCCACAGCATTTCACAAGGTTTGGTTTGATTTTGGGGAAAATGTGAGAGAAGGGAAATCAGTCTTTTCCTTCCTGTAGTATGCTCATGTATGAACTCCAAACTTTATGGTCATATCGTGCCAGTATTCCCTGGGTGGTAAAATGGTCCAGCCTCGAATACATGCTTCATCCTTAATCTGACAATTGAGGTCCTGTCACCCACCACACCCCCTCTCTATCACCATGACATTTTGTTATCCTTTTCTACTTTCTGGTCTCAGTGAGTACTGTCTCAATCATCAGAGATTTTCAATGATGTTGAACATCAAAAAGAAAAGAGAAAGGGAGTTTTCAGTCCTCATAAAACTTGTCTCCTTATGCAAATACACTCAGCCCCACCCAGTAATCTTTAAGTTCACTATACCAGGATTTATGGAATGGGGGGATTTTTTTGCCATGCTCAAAACTTTTCTCCCAATTCCCACATAGCAAGCATCTTGTCCTCTCTCTTGTCCCTTCATAACAGTGGGTAGAATCCTCTGTTGACCATTTCTCAGGACCTTTGCCATTTTGGAGCCTGTCCTCAATTGGACTGTGAATTTTTAAATATCTAGGATGTAAGTATTTCTCCTTCCCCACCCCAAC
>NW_007851438.1:0-660 GCF_000696425.1 Galeopterus variegatus
TTTATGGACATTGCTTAAGATCTTTCATAATATTTTATATATTTTATAATTTCTTCACAAATGTTTAGATATATATTTTTTGAAGAGCCTTGTATATTGTAAATGCTTTTTAATTATATCTAAATATTTTATGCCGATGTCAGGTACAGCAAAATAAATTTTTAGACATTGATTCTGTATTTAGCAACCCAAAGTCTTGAATTAATCCCCATAATTTGTCATTTTATCCCTTTTGTGAGTCTATTCCTTGTCTTTTTTTAAATTTTATTTTATTTTTGTTTGTTTTGTTTTATTTCTGGTATCTGAAGCTTCCAGTGAATTATTACCTTGTTACCTAAAATTAAAGTGGATACCACTAAACTTCTGTTTATGAGCTTTGATCATGATATGCAAATTCATGCTTAAGTAGTAACTTTCTAACTGAAATAGTGATTAAGCATCTGAATGTAATTTATCTAGCTTGCCCTGAAATATTATTGCCATAAAGGAAGATAGATAAAACCCATTTGCAATCATAAACCCTCTGGAACAAAACTTTAAGCAATAAAATGATAAACCTTTAATCATTAAATTGTACAAGAAAGCATACCATTAAAGATCATCCATATTTATTTATTTATTTTTATGATGAACTTGCTAATTGTCCTGATTTGATCACCA
>NW_007851439.1:0-660 GCF_000696425.1 Galeopterus variegatus
TAAAAGAGGGAAAGACACAGACAGAGACACACACAAAGACTGAGGCAGAAAGAGAGACAGATGGAAACAGGGAGGGTGAGGGTGGGGTAGTATATTCCATGGAGTTTAGGCCTTTTGGAAAAATGAAGACCTAAAATAGAGTTGAAATTTGCTCTTCTTATAAATAGCTTCTTATGGAGAAAACAGTGATGAAAGGACTTTTGGATTTTGTAATATTTGCAGAATATGTTCCAGCTGAGCATCCCTAATTCGAATACCCAAAACCCAAAATGCTCCAAAGAGCATTTCTTTTGAGTATCATGTCAGCACTCAAAAAGTTTTGGATTTTGGAGCATTCGGGATTTTGGATCTTAGGAATGCACAACCTGTAGTAGTGTTTGGTAGAAATGAACATGGTATATAAATGGGAAATTGTGGATAATAAAGATGTCTAGGTCCAAAATGGGCAAGAGGGGAACATAGTTATTTCTCAGCATGCAGGTTGATGTCTGCTGTATGTGGAAGCCTACCCTGAATTTCTATAGCCACTTGCCAGATCCTGGATCCTTTACGTGTCTTCTCCATGAATGCTGCGGCTCTGCAGCAATTATTTCAGATCCTTCCTTTGCCTCTTATTTAGCCTCCTATTGGGAAGTGCCATTATACAGAGACTTATGGAAA
>NW_007851440.1:0-660 GCF_000696425.1 Galeopterus variegatus
AAACACTATTAGATCTAAAGAAAAAGATAGACCCCAATGCAATAATAGTAGAGGACCTGAACGCCCCTCTGTCAGTACTGGACAAATCATCTAGGCAATATACCAACAGAGAAAAACAGGATTTAAATCACACTTTAGACCAATTGGACCTGGCAGATATCTATAGAACATTTCATCCAGCAACTATAGAATATACATTCTTCTCATCAGCATATGGAACATTCTCCAGGATATACCACATTTTCAGTTACAAATTATGTCTCAACAAATATGAAAAAAAAAATGAAATCATTTTAACTATCTTTTCAGACCACAGAAGATTAAAACTAGAAATCAGCAATAAGCAAAATGCCAGAAACTATGCAAATACATGGAAATTAAACACCATGCACCTGCGCAACCTATGGGTCTAAGAAGAAATTAAATAGAGTATCAAAAAATTTCTTGAAAATAAATACACATCATACCAAAACCTGTGGGATACTGCAAAAGTAGTACTAAGAGGACAATTTATTGCAATAAATGCTTACATCAAAAGAATAGAAATATTTCAAATGAATGACCTAAAGCTATACCCGGAAGACCTAGGAAAACAAGAGCAATCCAATCCCAAAATTATTAGATGAAAGAAATAATTAAGATTAGAACAGAACTAAATAA
>NW_007851441.1:0-660 GCF_000696425.1 Galeopterus variegatus
AGACCAGAGGAAACAAGGGTGTCCCTGCACCCCTGCTCTCAGGAGTCCGTCTTCTCTCTTTGTGTTCTGCATTTTGTTTTGTCTTTTGGGAAGGGGGAGATGTCACGGGTTACTGTAGAAACCATCCAGAACTAGAAGGGTGACAAAGCTGCTGTTCCTCAGTGAGACACTTCACCTTGGACTCTGGGGCAGCCGTGCAGCAGGGCCACTCTTTATAAATCCGCTGTTTCTGTTCTGGGAATGAAGTCCTCTCTTCTTCCTCTGCTTCGGTTCAGTCGTTTAACAGCTCTGGTCACTGTCGTTTAACAGCTTTGTTGACATGTGATTTACGTACCATAATGTTCACCCATTTGAAGTGTACGATTCAATGACTTTTAGTACCTTTGCAGGGCTGTGCCACCGTCAGCACAGTCTAGCTTTGCAACATGCCCATAACCCCAAAAGTCCCTCGTGCCATTAGCAATCAATTCCCAGTCCCTGCCCAGCCTCTGGGGACACGGCTCTACTTTCTGCCTCTACAGATTTCTCTATTCTGGACATTTCCTGTAGGTGGGATCACACAGTATGTGGCCTTTGGTGACTAACTTCATTCTCTGAGTGTAACGTTTTCAAGGCTTCTCAGTGCTGTTGTGGGAATCAGAACTGATCCTTCTGGCGGGA
>NW_007851442.1:0-660 GCF_000696425.1 Galeopterus variegatus
ACAAATCCACAGAGTAGGCAGTAAAAAGTAAACTTCACAGATGGTACAATGCTAAAGTGTAATCAATGGAAATAAAGAGAAATACCTCAAAAAATGGAGCAAAAAATGACCCGAAAACAAAAATAATTACAAATAGCATAATATTTTCTTTCTTACAACCTGTATTTTTCCTCAAAGTTTTTAAGGCAACTGAGTTAACAGACAAAGGAACAAAGAACAAACATCCAATCAACACATAACTATTTTCCCAAAAAAGAAACCCAAACAAATAGCCTAGAAACAATAAACAAGCGTTTAGCAGAAAAACTTGACTCAGATGAGCACAGACTTCAGTTTGGTGTGCCTCATCATATATTAGCAAAATGAGTGAAAAGATTCACTCCTAAACATGTTCTGGTGGCATTTTTTAATGTCAAGGATAAATAAGGACTCATAAGAATTCAAAGAGGGGGAGAAAAAGTGTGAGAGAGATACTGATTATCTGCAACAGAACATAAATCATGATGACCTCAATATTTTTCTCCCAACAAGAGGTATCAGAAGATAATGCACCAATATCTACATTTTCATATTAAAAAAAACTCAAAACTTGTGACTTAAAAACTACTATATTCAGACACATTGTTGTTCATGACAGACGGCAACCAAAAAAAAAAAAAA
>NW_007851443.1:0-660 GCF_000696425.1 Galeopterus variegatus
TATATATATATAATTTGTATATATTATATTCTTATAATGTAATGCATAATATTACATAATATATAAGATTACATATTGTATTATATTTTATACAATTATAATATGTTACATGACATTACATATTACTATAAGATAGAGAAACCACAAAAGAATAGAAACATCAGTTTAGTATAACATTTAAACAAGCAAAGAGAAAAATCAAATAAGGAGAAAAATATCTCAATCAAGGCAAAAGAAAATAGAAATGAAATGATAAATTCTAGAAAATGTGAGAAACAGAAAAGTTAAAATTACATGGCAGAAATGAATCTAAACAAATTAAAATCACAATCAATATAAATGAGCTAAACTTTCCAATAAAAAATGGAGACTATAACACTAGATTAAAAACTCAATTATATGCTATTTATAAGAGGTATGGAAAGATTGAAAATAAAATAATGGAAAAAGACTGAAAACTACAACAAAGAGAAGGCTGTCAGATTAAATGAATTTTCAGGCAAAAACCACTACCAGGAAGATATAAAAATTCTAAACTTGTGTACACCTAATAACCCATATTCAAATACATAAAGCAAAAATTTTCTATGAGGAGAAATGACATTCACCAAGACACATCAGTTAATATACCAAAAATGGCAGCATGAAGTGCCAATTACC
>NW_007851444.1:0-660 GCF_000696425.1 Galeopterus variegatus
CAGAGTGACCGTCCATGAGTCCAAGCAAGTGCTGACCACGGGCTAAGGCAGAAGCAGTTTGGTTTTTTTTTGACTTTTTTTTTTGTTAAATTTTTATTTTGTCAATATACACTGTATATGATTATTATGGCCCATCACCGACACCTCCCTCCGTCCTCCCTCTCTCCCCAGAAACAGTTTGTTTTTATACACGCGGGTTGTAGCTTATCTTTCTTGCCAGAAGTTGTTTATTTCATGGATTTGCACAGGCAAGTGGGTGTGTCCAGTGACTCCTGAAGTAAACACTTTTTTTTTCTTTTTGTCGTTTTCGTGACCGGTAAGGGAATGGCAACCCTTGGCTTGGCGTCGCCTGCACCGCGCTCAGCCAGTGAGCGCACCGGCCAGTCCTATATAGGATCCGAATCTGTGGCAGGAGTGTCGCTGCGCTCCCAGCGCCTCACTCTCCCAAGTGCACCACAGGGTCGGCCCCCCAAGTAAACACTTTTACACTCATCAAAAATAAAGTGGGAAACTTGTAAACAGCAAAATGGAGTTACTTATGCTAATTTGGTCTCGCTCTATACAACTATTCCTACTGCACTATGTAAAAAATCAGGCCGAGTTTGATGAGACTGAACCTACTTTGAAAACAAATTAGTTGTACTTTGATTATCTTTGGTG
>NW_007851445.1:0-660 GCF_000696425.1 Galeopterus variegatus
CAGGATTATGGAAACATGATACATTTTGTGTTTTGGCATAACATTTTAAATTTTTTATTAACTCTCATCATGAATTTCTTTTTGTTATTTATATAATCTTTGTATTTTAACATTTTTTCATAGATGTATATTTTTTAAAAATTTATGTTCTATTTAATGAAATGCTTTCTTCATTATTAATATGCTTAAGGGATTTTTGAGAACTTTCTTGGTTATTTCAATAAAAAGAACTTCGTTGGCATTATCTTAAGACCATAAGAAGTTTGACTGGTAGCATATTGCCAAAAAAAAAAAAAAATTCTTATTTTGAAGGTTGATTTTTGTCATCACATATGGAAAACTAACTCAGAGTGTATCATAGACCTAATCTAAGAGCTGAAATTATAAATGTCTTAGAACAAAGAATAGGGGTAAATCTTTGTGACCACGGATTAAGTAGTATTGTTTTCACAGATATGACACTGAAAGCACAACCAACAAAAGAAAAAATAGATACATTGGATTTCATTCTAATTAAAAAGTTTTGTGCTTCAAAGGACATAATCAAAAGATGATGTCCATCCACAGAATTACAGAAAATTTTGCAAATCACATCTGATAGGAACTTGTATCTAGAATATATAAAGAACTCTTACAACTCAGTAATAATAGTAAAAAAAA
>NW_007851446.1:0-660 GCF_000696425.1 Galeopterus variegatus
GCTCACTGGCTGAGCGAGGCGCGGGAGCAACACCGAGGGTTGTGATCCCGCTGCCGGTCCCGGTCCAGTACGGGGGCAACACTGAGGGTTGCGATCCGTTGCCGGACATGGAAAAAGACAAAAAAAAAAAAAAAGAAAAGAAACAGACTCTGGACTAGTCTATCCAGGTTTTAATTTGGCTCTATCACTTACTAGTTATGTAACTTTGGGCCATCTCTTGACATTTCACTTCCTTTATTTGCAAAATGGGAATAATAATATTACCTGTTTCATGGGTTGTTGTAAGGAGTAAGTGTTAATACATGTAAAGCACTTTGAATAGCCCCTGGCACATAGACAAAGGCTAATAAATGTTAGATTTCATTAAAATCATACAATCATCTAAAGACACCCTGAGAGGCACAAATGAGGTTTCTACAAAAGTCTATGGCTGCAGCAATAAATAAAACTTAAAATTATTTACTTAATTTCACAGTCTAAGAAATTAACCCATTTCTTATGAGACAAAGACAAGTATAAAATCTAATCTATATTTATGTGCAAAAAAAAAAAGTCATCCATCAGAATAATAATGCAATTAGCTCTGAAAACTTTCTTCGAAAGCAGAATTAGAGAGTCTGTCTGTCATTGCTGTTGACACAGAATATATCAGACTATAAA
>NW_007851447.1:0-660 GCF_000696425.1 Galeopterus variegatus
TTCCTCTCCGCCACTGCCCACCTCCCACCGCCTCCCACGAGAAGGTGCTGCGACCTCTTCCTCCTCCCCCACGCCCGTGTGCACTCGCACCTGCACACAGTTCCCTTCCTCACACATACATAATCTTCCACACCTAACTTGTGGGCAGGTGCTCACACATTCTTACACACCCTCTCACCTCACCCGGCTGCAGACTGTCACCTAGACCATTGTGATGGCCCCTTACCTTCCATTTGCTCATCCCGATCCATTTTGCCTGCTGATCCTATGGCTCAAGTCCAGTGATGTCACTCCTCTGCTCAACCCCGCCCCCACCATGGCTCCCCACTGCCTATTAGTAAGGACAGGTACCTGGCACTGGCACTCAGGGCTCTCTGCAATCTGACTGTGGCTGCCTCTGGATGGACATCTGAAGCCTTGCATTTTCCTCCCTCTGCCTGAGCTCAGGCCTTGTGAGAATGTGCTTTCTCGCTCCAGCCTGTTGAGTAGGGGGTGGTGGCCTTTGGAGATGCACAAACTTGGCTTCTATGCTTGATTCTGATACTTTCTTAGTTTTCTTCAATTTTCTAAGCCTCGGTTTCCTTATCTATCAGATGAGCGTAAGGTAAGCTATGCGAAGTGCTAAGCATGGTGCCTAGCATATGTTAACACTCAGTAGAT
>NW_007851448.1:0-660 GCF_000696425.1 Galeopterus variegatus
AAAATAACCAATCAAAGCAAAGAATGCTCTTGCCTGCCATATTTCTGTCTTTTTCTAATGAATAGAAGTACAAATTCTCAAATACAGGAAAATAAGTGCATGAGAAATGGCTATACACAAATTTTCCATTGTGAAGATAACCCCTGTCTATTTCTGAGCCTCCAAAAAATGTTTTGATTATAATCAAATAAAACTACAGTTTTAGCTCAGGAGAACTGGAATTTGAACAATGAAGACCCCAAATAAAAGAAAATTCCTATTAACGAATGTTCAAGGTACTAAAGCTGGTGAATGTCAGAAGTGGAGCTTAGTTCTTCTTCCAACTTATTCTGAAAGATTTTTTGCTCTGATGAACTTACTGCTCAATCAGTTAAACAGATATTTTAGCAATACGCATGCTGAATGCCTACAATATGTACACTAGGTCATAATATAATTAGATTAAATGAGTACTAACATTAATAGAGAACTCAGGGGGACTTCTCAAAGTTTAGTTCTTCATTACTACCATGGATCTTCTCAAGATGGAACGTTTTGAATGACAGGGCACCTACATGTATCTCCCTTTTGTTCTTTTTATTTCCAACAAATGGAATTAGACTGCTTTTGTTAAAGGAGCATGCCTCTAGTCCTTTTACATTGTCATCTTCCAGGAAACAA
>NW_007851449.1:0-660 GCF_000696425.1 Galeopterus variegatus
ATCCCTTCTCTTTGTCTCACCCTTCATCACTTCTCACTCCAAAGGACCTTATGGATTACTGCTCCAGTCCTCGCCATTATCTGGGGGCCACTTTTCATGTTGCAATCTCCTGTGCATTTGTAAAGGAGTGGTTCTAAGGACACTCAGATGCTTGTAGTTGCTATTGGCCCCTTCTTCCATGCTATTGGATGCCTGCTTGGATCCTGCTGCCTCTAGAAGGTGCTGTGCTCAGAATACTGCTTTAGTGCCCCATAATCCTGGCCAATAATCAAGCCAGGGCAATGTGGGAAGGAAATGTACACAGACAGAATACTCCCCCCTGCCTATCAACCCCTCCCCCATCCTGATCTGTGGCCCCTGGTCTTCTCCCAGAAGTCCAGAAGATCCTTTATCAGCCCCCGCCCCAAGTCCCCTAAGGATTAGATGCTGAGCGTCACACGAGGATCTGTCAACCTTCCTGACTTTCTGGTCCATTTCCAGGTTTGGATTTTAAGGAGGGATATTGAAGCCCAAGTTGGTTCACTATCTTTTCTCCATGAGCAATATTAAAGGGGTTTAAATCCTTCAGTGACTTTTAAGGTACACTCTAAACTGGAAGTCACCTAATAGTTTATTCACACTTGCTGGTCCCTTTGCTATGAAAACCTTTCTCCTTTATCT
>NW_007851450.1:0-660 GCF_000696425.1 Galeopterus variegatus
TGTTTAAAAAAGAAAACTCGTGTTATGTAGTTTGAGCACATAGCAAGGGACTTGCACCTGCTTTTGGGTGGAAATTACTGAAGGGCTTCCTGAGAAACTGGTATTTAAGCAGAAATGTGGAAAATAAATAGGATTTGGCCAGATGAAGTGTGGAGGCAGAAATACTCCAAGAGGAAGGAAGAGTTTGTGGGAGTACACTGAGGGCAGGGTGGTTAGAGCCCAGGGAGTAAGGGAGAGTGTACAAAAGGAGGTCACTGCAATGCAGGGGCAGATCAGGCATGGCTCAGGGATTAGGCCTTTGCCCTAAGGACAATGAGGTTTTTAGCAGGCAGTGACATGGTGGAGACTGGGTTGCAAAAGGTCGAGCAGGTCTTTCCCCAGGGTCTCACAGTGCTTCTGGATCTATTATAGCATTTACCTCTCTGCATTGCAGCTATGTGTTTAAACGTGGTTCTTCTTCTAGACTTTGATCTCCTCTAAGAGAAGGATGGTGATGTCCAATCACCTCTGCAGCCCTAGAGCTCAGGCACAGTGGAAGGAAAACACGTAAGACAGGAATTAATATTTAATAAACACAAGCTTTGTGCCATGCACTGGGCTGGGTGTTTTACCTGTTTTGGGAGACAAGAGGGCAGAACTTGGGGGAAGATGGAAGGAGAG
>NW_007851451.1:0-660 GCF_000696425.1 Galeopterus variegatus
TAATTCCCCACCCCAACCTTCACAATTGCCCCAACCTTCAGGAATATCTAGTACATATAACGTTGATTTAGTGGATTATTCAATATACATATTCTGAGCAACTGAGAGAGCATGAGAGAGAGAGAGAAATTTAATTTTCATTAACCTAAATGAACTTGGCAATATGAAGAAGACTTGATTTCAGCATACATGTAAATTGTGAAATTTCAAAGATCAATTTTATTTTGACTTTTTGAATTAAATATAGGGAGATTGTGAGCACCGTAATCTTTTCAATGCCTATGCCTTTTAAATGACTTAATCTAGCCTGATCAGTGATAGGTTAGAAAGTGACAGGATTGGGGTGGTGTCCCTTCAGGTCACAAGGAGAGAGAAGGGAAAATACAGCAGAAGATAAAATAAATGACAGAGGCAATTAACTCAGCAGATGCAGGAACTTGAAACCTGAGGTGCTGAGGAGAAAAAGAAGTCCTCTAAGAATCTCAAGGATTAGTGCTGGGATAGAAATGCAAGCCAGTTTTTTAGCTTCCATTTTAAAGGACAGGAAATTCGTCAAGCTGAAATGACTTGGGAATGTCCAGGGCTGACAGCCAGGTTACATATGACACTGATGTGTAATGCCTGCTTCGTCATGGTGCTTTCCCTAAGCAGTCCTGGACA
>NW_007851452.1:0-660 GCF_000696425.1 Galeopterus variegatus
TTCACTTCTAAGAGTCAAAAACAATATCACCAGCAGCCCACTTAAAAGTCAGTGAGCACACTATCCTCTGGGGTGGGACCCTGGAGGTTGCGTTTCCAGCAGCACACCAGGTGATTCTGCTTCAGGTGCCTCTGGATCTTACCTGAAGAAACAGTAATCTGCATATGAACTACCTATGTTGTTTTAGGAATTCAAAAGCTCCAAGGTCTCCTCTACAACTGTAATCACAGAACACCAAAGAATCAAAATGAAATTGTATCTGCCTATGCTGTGATGGAAACTGAAAAGCTCTGTGGACCCTCTGGACCCCACTAGTAACAGCAGAGTACAGAGGAATCACAAAACTTATTTTAAAAAACCAACATTTGAGACTTTAAAAGTAGAGCTGGTCTAGTGGAACTGGTATTGAGTGGCCCAATCCTGCCACATCTCTCCCCAAACCACTGGGACCCAAGTGGCCCATCAATGAAAGCCATTTTCTAAAACTATTAAAAAATATACCTATGTTCAGTCTTTTCCACCCCTGGTGCTGAAACAATAAAATCAACTCTTATCTATGAGACCAGAAGAGCAATACATCCCATGTATTGCCAGTATTAATACTAGAAAACCTGACCTATCCACCCAGAACGTGAAATGATCATGTTGAACTTACACAGG
>NW_007851453.1:0-660 GCF_000696425.1 Galeopterus variegatus
CCCCATTCTGGGAGGTTCTCAGGAGTTGGGGAAGACAAACCCCATTAGAGCAAAGTGTGACCCTGAAGAGGATCTTGTCCCACGGCTCCACACTCTGTACCAGCAACCCCCATCCACACCTCGCCAGCTTGTAAACCCTTGCTCTAGAACAAGCACACCCAGCAGTCCCACAGGGGCTTTGCCACATCCCGATGTGGAACTCAGGAAACTCTGGCCAAAGCAGTGCCATCTTCATGCAAATGAAGATGGTAAACGGTTTTCACACCACAGCCAGGAAGTGACTCATTAGCAGCCAATCAGTAGACTTTTGTCTAAAAGAACGCTCTTCAAGATAGTACAAGAAATGCATTTTTTCGGGAGTGGAGGAGGTGGAAATGGTTGAACCAGTTTGGATACTCAAATCCAGGCATTTCCACTCTTACATTCTTAACAAATGTCTGCTGTGTTCCCTCAAAGGAGGGGCAGGGTCCTGAGCCACATCCAGATTCAGGGAAGGCTGGAAAGCCTGGTCCCGTGCCTCGTAGGCTGCCCGTGAGAGCCAGCGCCAGGTTGGAGGTTATGCTCCCCGTCCTGGCTGATGTTGGCTGGGATGGGGCTGCCTGGAGAAGGGCCCAAGGCTGAGGCACAAAGACCCCGTTGGCCTCTTCCCTCACCTCAGGC
>NW_007851454.1:0-660 GCF_000696425.1 Galeopterus variegatus
AAGAGTGGACATAAATGTGGTTGGTAAACTGAACTTAAATCTTCCTAGAGGAACTTCTGGATTCACAGAAAGCATCATTGATAAGATCTCTTCTTCATTCTCTTTATTCAATAAGTTGACATTAATTAACAGCATCCACAAGGCAGCTGGCAAGTACAAAGTCCTTGTTCTCATAACGCTTGCTTTCTGAAGAGACATATGTTAATAATATAATCAAATTGATACACAACATTGGCGAAGGCCTGTCTTAGACAGCAAACTGAAGGAAGGTCAGTGTAACTGGAGTTAGAGAGCAAAGGAGAGGAGTAAGGCACGTGAAAATAAACAGAGGCTAGGCTATTCAGGGTTACCTGCGAGGATGTGATCTTTAATCTTAAAAGCTTTGGGAGACCATAGACCGATTTTAACAAAGGAGGTGTCGCAAAGGGATTTGGATTTTGTAAACAATTATTGTTGCAGTGCCAGAGTATGGAAGAACATCTGGAAGCCTGTCCTCTTGGAGCTGAGTGGTGACCATGGGTCTAGGAAAAAACTAATATTATTAGAGGGTAAAAATTAACAGCACATAGTTGCACTGGAATAAGGGCAATGAAGAAGACAGAAGGTGTCAAGGACACTGGCCTTTCAGCTCCTGTAATGTATTTTTCTTGCCTATGATGA
>NW_007851455.1:0-660 GCF_000696425.1 Galeopterus variegatus
CTCAGTTTTCTCAACACCATTTGTCGATGAGACTATTCCTTCTCCATTGTGAGTTCTTGGCTCCTTTGTTGAAAATAATTTGTGTGTAAATCCATGGATTTATTTCTTAGCTCTCTGTTCTGTTCCATTGGTCTATGTGTCTGTTTTTTGCAAGTATTATGCTGTTCTGGTTACTATAGCTTTGTAGTATATTTTGAAGTTAGGTAGTGTAATGCCTCCAGCTTTGTTCTTTTTGCTCAAGATTGATTGGGCTATTCAGGGTCTTTTGTGATTCCCTATGAATTTTACATTTTTTTCCTATTTCTGTAAAGAATGTTATTTGTATTTTGATAGGGATATCATTGATTCTGTAGATTGCTTTGGGTAGTATGGACATTTTTAACAACACTAATTCTTTCAGCACCTGAATATTTATTGGTGTCTACCTCAATTTCTTTCATCAATGTTTAATATTTTCAGTGTACAGATCTTTCACCTCCTTGGTTAAATTTATTCCTAAGTATTTTATTTACTTATTTTTTGTAGCTATTATAAACAGAATTCTTTTCTTGTTTGCTTTTTCAGATAGTTTGCTGTTAGTGTATAGAAACACTACTGATTTTTGTATGTTGATTTTGTATCCTGCAACTTTACTGAATTTGTTTATTAGTTCTAACAGTT
>NW_007851456.1:0-660 GCF_000696425.1 Galeopterus variegatus
AAAAAAAAAGGACTGCATAGACTCATTTATTCTACAAGTCTTATGTACTAACACAGAATAAATTTTATTAAATTATTTGTGACTTAATTTGCTCTATAGTTCCTTTGCATTGGAATATATAAACATAATTGCAGGGTCAATTCATATTAGTCTATCTAAGTAAATAAGATGCAGTTAATTCTGATCAGTTTCTTGAAATTGTATTCTATTTCCTTTAAAAAAGAACCTTATCTTGATAAGTGTAACATTCAGTGTAATCTACTGTAGTATAAAAGCATAAGAATCTTTGAGTTATGGGGAGAGAGGCAATAAGTAAAGTTTTACAATCAAAATATTTTACATTTTACAATGTTCTACAATTTTCTGAAATGTTTTTATGTGCCTTTGGAGGTAGACACAAAATACACTAATGTTATAACATCATTTAATAATGAGTATTAAGTTTTACTTGGAATTCTTTGAGAGATAATACAGAATGGTGGAAATATTAGAATTGAAGTACCTGGGTTTGAATACTGGCCCCACCACTTACAAGCTGTGTTACCTTTGTCAAGTTACTTAACCTCTCTGTGTCTCATTTTTCTCATCTGTCAAATAAGGATGATTATAATAATTGGTTGTGATGAATTAATTAATATATATAAATAACTTAGAATTGTG
>NW_007851457.1:0-660 GCF_000696425.1 Galeopterus variegatus
ATGAAGGGTGACAGTGACTTGGAGCAAGCGAGCTGGCAGAGGTGATCAGACTCGGCTACCACCAGGTCTTAGTGTCTCCAAGTGCCGACTGCTCACCTGGGCTGCAAAGGAGCTGCAGAGGGAAGGTCGAGGGTCTCCTGCACCCCTCCTGCTTTCTACCCCAATAGCTTAGCCTCATCTGTTTCACCTCTGGGCTTCCCAGCAGCACCCACCCAGCATGGCTAAGCCCCCGGGGCAGGTCGTTTGTTATACCACAGCATGGCTTTCAGTAATAACCATGAATGAAAAGAATACTAATAATGACCTGGAAAGAAACCCAGTGAAATTTGTTTTCCTTAAGTTTCATATATAAAAAAAGCATGTTATTAGCCAAGAAAATAAAAATAAAATATAAGAGAAAATAAATATTACAGTACAAAAAGGACAGGAAAACACAACTATTTATTCAATAGTTTTATTCTTAGCTAATAGTTTTGAAATGTGATTCTTTGGTTACAGTGTGATGTAATCATACTTTATATAAATGACTCTAGTAATTAAGTAAAGTTTAATGGAACTCAAGCATCTGCAAAGAGCACAATTTAGACAGCAGCTAAATTGTACAGCTGACATGATGCTGTTTTTTTCCTGGTTTGTTCTTCAGTTTTAAAACAATAATTT
>NW_007851458.1:0-660 GCF_000696425.1 Galeopterus variegatus
ACACACACACACACACACACACACACTCAATGCTCTGTAACCAGCTGCAGTTCAAAGTTATTTCTCCCTGCACCTTAATGCAAATACCTCTCATCTTAAGTCCCCATGGGGCACCCCAACAAATAACCCCACTAGGCCCTAAACAGAACTGATACTAAATGGTGAAGCCGATAGATCGGGCTCTGGGCAGCTTTTTCCTCTTTCAGCTCGCTGCTCTGAATTCCTTTCCCTATCCCCAACACCCTCTGCTCCTTCAGTGCTTTCCTCAAATTTCCCATCACCCTGGGACTAGGCTCCCTAGTGTAGGACCCTCACCCAGCGCCCCCCTGCAGACCACTGCCCTAGGTTCCTCTTTCCTGCCCATGCTTGGCTCAGAAGAGGTTTCCACTATATGATGACTCTCATCTGACTGACACTAACCCAACTTGGTACATGGAGCAGAGGGATTAAAGGGCTCAGTGAGGTCTGAGGCCAAGGTCTGACTCTGTCATTGACCAGCTCTGTGACCTTGGGCAAGGTGCAATCTTTCTGCACCTCTTTCATCCTCTAACGTGGAGATGGTTGGGCCAAGCCCGTGGCGCACTCAGGAGAGTGGCGCACCACAGGTTTGGATCCTATATAGGGATGACCGGTGCGCTCACAGCGCTCACTGGCTGAGCG
>NW_007851459.1:0-660 GCF_000696425.1 Galeopterus variegatus
GGGGGTTTCGGTAATGGGCCACAAAAATCAACATCATTGTATATCGACAAAATAAAAAAAAATAAAAATAAAAATAAATTTTTTAAAAAACCTTTCCCTTAAAATTATAACTTTCTCAAATGAAATGGGAACCTTTGTGTTGTGCTAGTTGAGCTGAAAACTGGTACGCTATTGCTGAAAGGTGATTTGGAAATACATATAAAGAACCTCAGAATGTTTATAACTTTTGACAGTTACTTTTCTTCTAGAACTTGACCCTAAAGAATTCATTAAAAATTTGTAGGCATAGGGCCAGCCCGTGGCTCACTGCGTGAGCATGGTGCTGACAACACCAAGCCAAGGATTAAGATCCCCTTACCGGTCATCTTTTTAAAAAAATTTTTAAATTTGTAGGCATATTTACGTACTGAGATATTTGTTGCTTATTTCATGTGATGAGATGAGGAGCCTCAGACGTAGCCCAATGTAGTGGTCAGGATGCTGGCTGAGGAGTCGGCCAATCCGTGTTTGAATCCTCTGTCCCTTTTGAGATGTGTGATCATGGCCATGTTATTTCAACTCTCAGAACCTACACATTCCCTCCGTAAAATGAGGATCATAATAGTACCCATTTTCTAGGGCTACTTTTCAGATTAAATGAGATAATTTATATAAAGACAG
>NW_007851460.1:0-660 GCF_000696425.1 Galeopterus variegatus
AAAATGCCTCCAATTCTTCACCCCTGGGCTTGGCCACATGACTTGCTTTGGCTGATGGGATACTAACAGACATGGAACAAACAGAGGCCGGAAAAGCACTTGTGCAATTACTCTCAACCTCTCTTGTAGCTCAGCTATTGCCATGAGAACAAGCCCAGGCTAGCCTAATGAAGGATGAGAGACACATGGAGCTGAGCCTAGGAACCCCAGTCACCCCGGCAGGCAGCCAATGACCCACAGGCACTGAACATGCTCAGTGAAGATCAGCATTGAATAGCTGACAATCCCAGACATGTGGGCAATGCATACTTACTGTTATATACCACTGAGGTCTGTGGATGTTTGTTACACAGTATTACTGCATAAAAAAACAGCTGATACATGAGCTTCTATGAGGAATGCATCACCTGGTAGCACACGCAGCACCATCAAGGCTGGGAATACCTCGTTGCTCTTTACTGTGGCATGTGAGTGAACATGGAGAAAAGGTGGAGAGTGGAAAGGAAGTGTTGAATCTGTAGCTGCTCAGGTTGATTTTTAGCTATGGTTTGCACTCGGGGAATGTTCCAGCCTGTGGCCATCTGGCTTATCCCTGCCCCCAACTTTTGACTTTCGTCATTTCTTTCCTCGAGGAGGCCCCGCTTTGGTTCTCTGGGTAAT
>NW_007851461.1:0-660 GCF_000696425.1 Galeopterus variegatus
AAGTTTGGAAAAGAACACAGAACATTTGAGTGTAAATAATGGACTTCAAATAAGATACCATCCAGACAACAAGAAGTAGTTGGACTAGCTAACTCAGATGGCAAGAACTGGCTGGATTTTGAATTATATTTTCAGGTAATGTATGTAAGTAGGATTTTCAGGATGGGGAGACCACCACTCAATATTTAAAATAAAAAAGACAAAGCTGATTTTACTGTTTTACTGTAAATAAGAGACCTATGCTGGTCAGGCATATTTTCTCTGAGCAGAGCGGACTGCTGATTTTATAGAGGGATTCAGAAAAGAATGGAATTCAGGAATTGGCAGATTTTCCATCTATAGTTGGTATAAGTAGGTTGACGTCATCTGCAGAAATGTGGTTAGTACAATGAGACTTTTGTTCACTGCTTGGCATTTAGAGACACACGTTAGAGCTAGTTCATTGCTGACTGGTAGACTTTCAAAACCTAGGGGCTGAAACCAATTGGTTGGATAAAATGTGTTTATTTTGTGAAGTTGTCATTGATCCATTGAACAGGTTGTATTTATCAAGGTTCAAACAGGGAAGTAGAATCAGTACAGATATATATGAAAGTCTAAAGTTCTTTAGGACAGGCAGTTAGAAAGGGAGAATCATAAATAGGCTGGATCCCCACCAGC
>NW_007851462.1:0-660 GCF_000696425.1 Galeopterus variegatus
GTAATTTCTTCAGAACTTACAAAGTTAAAGTAATTCAATGTCAAGTCTTTTCTGTTTCTGAATCTTAAAGTTTCATTAGTTAGGCCACGCACTGGCTTTGCACCCACCACATTTAGAAAACAAGCCAGTCCCTTCAAGTAATGTTCCCAGTGTCATATAGCGAGCTAGTCAGCAGCAATGCCGAGATGCACATTCTAGGCAGGCTGCTCCGAGAGCCTGTGCTCCTAATCACCATGTACTCCTCACTGGTTTCAGTCTTGCCAAGATGCTGGTTAAACTACGCCAGGTGTCTAGAATACAGGACCTGTGAGCTTCACCTCCTTTGGACTTTAAATTCACCAAGAGGTTAATTTCAGCACTGTATATTTGGCACTATATATTCACCGTATCTTAAGGGAAAAATACATTGTCTTTTCCCTCAGAGAATAACACACTTTTCTTTGAAAAGCAGCAACTACTGTCACCAGATGTTATTTGAGGAAGCTTTTTTTTCCATCTGGTATATTTAAAGCCTCCTGATTTCCATTTCCCCTTTGAGGCCCCAGATTCTGGCACCACAAGACTGGACTGAATATAGACTCTATCTAGTGACATAACATCTACATTCTCTTGTGAGGAGTTATTTTCAGTGTTGTAATACGGTGGCTTTTTTTTTTTTTT
>NW_007851463.1:0-660 GCF_000696425.1 Galeopterus variegatus
CTGGAAAACTAAGTCTGAAAATAGTATAATGGGTAAATTATAAGCAAAGGCCCCCCGAATTTGACCCATTTCATTTAAGATCCAAAAACTTTCTCTTCAAGTGCTCAGGAATAATTAGGTCCTAGGAAACTAACCATTGTTAACAGAAATGCCTGAAGAGCTGAACCATACACCAACTTTCTGGTTTATTATTTTACAGTAGAAAATAATGTCATAAGGACTGGAAATACTTAATGTCTGGGTGACCAGTACATTATCTCCTCTGCCCTCCAACTCTATGGGAAGCCAAATCAAAATCAGAACCCACTTTACTGATTTACCGTGGGAACTAATGGTCTCAGGAGAAAGAAGTACTCAAAACTTTGTTACATCATCACATTCTCTTCATGAGGTGGACATGCACAAGGGTCTGAGGGCGGCTTGGTGAGCATGCAAACAAAACAAGGAAATCAAAGCTTAAAGTGCCTGCCTGAAATGGCTAGAAGCCACTCACGATTGTTATGAGTTTCCCTTCGGAAATGGAAATATCATTGGCTACAGAACGTTGCAGTTACTTCTATGCCAGAGATGGGTTTTCCTTTGAAGGCAGAGACATTTTGAGAGGATGGTTAATGCACACTTTTTACTGCATAGTACTTGAATCAGTGTGATGTACATCTT
>NW_007851464.1:0-660 GCF_000696425.1 Galeopterus variegatus
TTAACAACAATTTATTGTTAATAAAAAGTGTTAACTTAATGTCTTAGAACCTCACTTTCCCCACGGAAGTCCCCAGGACATACTCTGGGCCTCGCCTTTGCCATTGTCAGGTTCACATTTGAAGGTAAGAGTCCCTCCCACCAGCCAATCATAACTAAATGCATGTAGTGGCCTTTGCCATTTTTTCTGGCTACTCTCGGTCCCCAATTCCCCCTGCAACATCTGGAGTGAGCCTTTGCTTCACGAGTCTGCATGGGAGGCAGAGCCCATCTGACACAAAGATGCTAAAAATGCCAGATAATTACATTCTCAGCCTCCCTTGTAGCTGCACAGCCCCAACTGTGGTTCTCCAGCTCTCTTAGTGATTCCATAAGTTACTCAACAGCCTTTTAATAAAACCCTTTTTACTAAATCGGCCAGTCTGTCCTATTGCTTGCAAGTGACAGCTTCAATGAATACACCAGGCAATACTCAGGCTGACACGGCTAATTAGGAGAGTGGTAGCAGCTTCCAGATGACCCACGAGAGTGCACATGGTAGGACGACTGGCGTGGACGCAGCACAGCACCGCGACTTTCAAATCACAAAGACCCAGATTTAAATCTCAGCTGCACCATTTTCTAGCTGAGAGACCGTGAGAGAGTTAGTTAACTTCTCTGA
>NW_007851465.1:0-660 GCF_000696425.1 Galeopterus variegatus
GAATCACACACCACGTAACCTTTGAGACTGTCGTCTTTGGCTCAGCATAGCGCCTTTGCAACTGGTCCATGTTGTTTGTTGTTGTAAATTGCTAAGTTGTATGCCACTGTTCATCCACTCCAGATTGTGTTCCATGCTTGGTGATTTTGAACAGAGCAGCTATACCATTTATATATAGGCTTTTGTGTAAACATAAGTTTTTATTTCTCCTCATTAAATACCTAGGAATAGGACTCCTGGGTTATATGGTAAGTGTAGGTTTAACTGGCAGACTGTTTTGTAACAAGGCTATATGATTTTGCATTTCTACCAGCAACAAATGAAAGTTCCAGTTGCTCCCTTTCCTTGGGAACATTTGGTTTTGTTTTTCTTTTTTTTAGCCATTCTAATTGGGGAAGGGGGGTAGTGGTATCCCATTGAGGTTTTAATTTACATTTTCCTAAAGGCTGATGATGTTGAACATCTTTTTATGTGTATATTTGCCATACAAATAACTTCTTTGGTATAGTGACTGATCACTTCTTTTGCTCATTTTTAAAATTGAATGCTTGTTTCTTACTGTTGAGATTTGAGACGTCTTTGTATATTCTGATTACAAGTCTTTTGTTGGATATGTGAGTTGCAAATATTTTCTTCCAATCTTAATTTGTCCTTTTTTTT
>NW_007851466.1:0-660 GCF_000696425.1 Galeopterus variegatus
GCCAACTCAGTCTCCCAGGCAATCATCTCCAGCATCAAGTGGCCTCATTCAGGACTCCTCAGACTGTTTTAATGGTTTGTCACAAGGTCCCCCACTTCAACAATCAAAGTGGGTAAGATTAGTGCTTGCTGTTCCATTTCACTGAACAGATACAAAGAGTACTGCACCCAAGCCAAGTGAGCTGGGGTGGGGGTTGAGGGATTGGGAGTGGTCTCTGACTATGTATAATTTGGATATGTCTTCACATATTGACTGATCTGTCCTTTGGTGGAGTCTAAGCTGGAAGAATCAAATCAGCAAAGCCAAACAATAGGAGTCAACTTCAAGGTCTAATGTGGTAGAAAAGGGAGGGGTAGTAAGAAGTTTCAGATTGCATTATAGCTCTGAGTGATTTTTCCAATCACAATGGGGTCCAAGTCTCATGAGAAAGGGACATGTGAGCATCCCAAAAGCCCCATCCAAGTTATTGGTGATCAACATACCACCATAGTCTGAAGGGAGATCTGGGACAGCAAGAGGAGTGTCTGGGAATTTCCAGAAAATGGGAGGAAAAAAATGCTCAATCCCAGGTCTTTGGGGTAGACTATTGCATCCAAATCACATGCCATACAGCTATGTGGGCCTACAGAAATGTGTCAGGCACCACATGCAAAGTGGTAG
>NW_007851467.1:0-660 GCF_000696425.1 Galeopterus variegatus
GGCTGGTGG
This sequence comes from Galeopterus variegatus, assembly GCF_000696425.1. Lineage (NCBI taxonomy): Eukaryota > Metazoa > Chordata > Mammalia > Dermoptera > Cynocephalidae > Galeopterus > Galeopterus variegatus. Next base: position 10 of record NW_007851467.1, read on the forward strand.
CTCAATTGGTTAGAGCACAGTGTTATAACACCAAGGTCAAGGGTTCAGATCCGCATAAGGGCCCACCACCAAAAAAAAAAAAAATTCCTGGTCTATGGGGATACACAATGTAGCCTTGAGTGTAATCCTGAGAAACTGGAAACCAGTGAGACATCACATAGAGGGAACTGTAATTAAGCTAAATTGTACCTTTACAATGGGATATCATGTGGGAAATAAAAACTTTACTGTAGAAGAATAATGAGACAAAAATGTACAAATTATTCAGTACAAATATTCAGTAGAAAAAACAGGTTGTGGGCCGGCCCGTGGCTCACTCGGGAGAGTGCGGTGCTGATAACACCAAGGCCCCGGGTTCGGATCCCATATAGGGATGGCCGGTCAGCTCACTGGGTGAGCGTGGTGCTGACACCAAGTCAAGGGTAAAGATCCCCTTACCAGTCATCTTTAAAAAAAAAAAAAAAAAAAAAACAAGTTGTAAAATAATATGTAAAGTGTTATCCAATTTTTGCAAAAGGAAAGTAGAGACTATACCTATGTATTACACATATAATATATACAAGTATAAAGATATTTACCAAAAAAATAATAATAAAAATAAAAATAGAAAGATACTTACCAAATTGTTAACAGTAGTTATATCTAGGTGGT
>NW_007851468.1:0-660 GCF_000696425.1 Galeopterus variegatus
AGCTCTTATCAGCTCAGAGGCTGGTGCCAGCTGGTCTAGGAGAATCTGTGAGCAAACTTTATTCTTCTCATATAACTTATTTTTCCCCATTTTCCTGCCTTTTGGAAGCCCAAAACTCCTTTGTGTGTGTGTGTGTGTGTGTGTGTATTTGTGTGTGTGTGTGTGTATAGTGTCACTTCTAAGAACTATGGCTCTTTGTTAATACTAAGACAGAGGTCCAAGCCATTGGCATGAGAGAGAGAGACTTTTGAACTGAGCCTCTCGTGCCTGATGGTTAAAGCATGCATTAAAAATAAAAATTCTTCTTTTCTCTTGTAGAAATCTCTCTTGTTAGAGAGGTGTCCCAGCTAAGAATTTATGAGGGTTAAGAATAGAAATTATTTGTGTTTTTCTCTCCTTCAGAAGGATGCTGTTCATTAGCCAAAAAGTGGGACTTTAGACGACAGTGCAATGTGCCACTCAACTATTTTGTGATCTTTTCTGTCACACCTTCTTGAAGACACTAATGAGGAAAGATTTGTGTGATGGTAGAGTTAGATATATTAACATTTATTATTTCTAAAGACAGGCCTCAGGCCAGCATCCAGGTGCAGGGTCTGTCCTAGGACATCAGAGCTTCACTCTCTTCCCTCTTTCAATCTGTGAACCCGCGCAAGGAGA
>NW_007851469.1:0-660 GCF_000696425.1 Galeopterus variegatus
GAAGAGGACAAGAGATGTTAATGAATTTCTAAGGACTAAGTTTTTGGACACACTTAAATGTCTGTGAGAGAGTGATGTGTAAAGACTAAAACTTCTATAACGGCCGTGCTGCCAAACCCTAACATTTCCCTGGACACGCCTCTATGTGAGTTACATGGATATGCTGGGCAGGCAGGTCACAACATAAACACTTAAAATTTGGCTAGTGCAATAGAGGCATTTAATTTTTAATTTTTGTTCATTTTAGTTCATTTAAATAGGCAAATGTGGCAGTGGCTACCCATTTTGGATAACACAGCCCTACAGTGTTATATCACAGAATAATGTACGGTACAGCAGTCTTTGTCTCCTCATGCACCTGTCCATGTGTTTACATATGTATGGACACCTGTCTACATACTTTTAAGTTGAAAACAATTTTTAAAAAGGGGGGAAACCAATGAGACTACCGGTGGTTTGAGAATTCAAGCTTTGTTTCCCTTGATCTTTTAATTTTTCAGTGAAAGGCCTTTACAAATGACACACGTCCTTCTAAGGCAGACTTGAACTGTTAAGGACGGTCCTGATAACTGAGAAGAACCCCAAAGGGCATAGACAGAAAGGGAAGGAAAGCACTTCTTAACAAGAGTGACTGAATTCTCTAAACGATATTCATTCACC
>NW_007851470.1:0-660 GCF_000696425.1 Galeopterus variegatus
CATGATGCTATTAAGCCAATAAAAATAATGTGGCAAATCTACCTACATATGTTTGTATGTACAGAAGTCTGTTCTCTATTGTCCAGGGGAAAAAACAAGTTGTAAACAGTTTACATAACTGCATCATGTGAAATAAAATGCAATGTATATACATTATAGAAAATATATGGAAAGGCACACACCAAATGGGTAACAGTATTTACTCCTTACCAGGAGAACAAGAAACGTTTACAGTTTCATTTACTTATTTTTGGATTAGTTACAAATATGTTAAGCTGCAAGTAAGGGAAAAATCAACTACAGTGACTTAATCGATGTAGACTTTTATCATGTCAAATGATGATATGAGAAGTGATCTTTCGGGCCGAGCCCGTGGCGCACTAGGGAGAGTGCGGCGCTGGGCGCACAGCAGCGCTCCCGCCGCGGGTTCAGATCCTATATAGGGATGGCCGGGGCGCTCACTGGCTGAGCGCGGTGCGGCTGGTCTCAAAAAAGACAAAAAAAAAAAAAAAGTGATCTTTCTTTCAGCTCCACTATCCTAAGCTCTTCGATTCTTTCATGCCTTTCACTTCATGTTCAAGAAAAGCAGCAGTTACCTCCAGATATTACATCCAGGTTCAAGGAAAATGGCAGGAAAAAGGGTGGACCATACCATTATCA
>NW_007851471.1:0-660 GCF_000696425.1 Galeopterus variegatus
AGGCCACGGCAACAGCACTGCCTCCATTTTCTCGGGTGGGGGCAGAGACAGCCCCTTGGCTGGGCGCGGCTCCTCACTGAGATGGGCCACTTGTGTACCTCAACGCAGGGACCCCCAGGGCCTGTGGACCAGCCTACAATCCCACTCCCCCCACAGATCTCTGACGGGGCTGGTGGCAGGGGGAGTCCCCGGCCAGCGTCGGGAGGGCTGGGAAGTGGAGCCCGCCCAGACTGTCACTCCACCACACCCTGGGCTTCGGCCCCAGCTAAACTCCCTGTTTCCGGGAGGCAAATACCATCTCCGTGGCCCTCAGTTCGGAAGAACTCCAAACTGATTTCTGGTTGGGAGAGGGGAGCCTGGGGCATTCTGGAGCTGGATTGAAGTTGCCGGAGAGCACTCCCGGAGGGCGCCTGGGTCGACCGGTGCTGGGGGGATTCAAAGAGGAACTGTGTGCTGTGGGTCCCTCCCCCGAGGAGCTCACACCCTGGAGATGGAGATAATTTTACTACACAGATAGCCCCAGCACCGGGAAGAAAGTGAGAGATCCAGAAGAGGCCTTATCCAGGGCCACAAAAGCACTCAAAGTGTTCCCACAAGACAATTGAAACTCCTCCTGGGCAGGGTGGGAAAAGGCACAGCTTTGATGTCCCAGCTGATAGA
>NW_007851472.1:0-660 GCF_000696425.1 Galeopterus variegatus
CTGGGCTTGCTAGGTTAGGGGTACAATTTATAGCATGCATGATGGAAATTCTTGCCTACCCAAAAACAGAACATGGTTTTTGAAGTAAATGATTGAAATTCATGCATTGGGATGTATACATGACCCAGTGCATGGATTTCAATCATTTCCTGTGACATATAGATTGTGATTATTTATCTGTATTTCTGTGTCTATATGCTGACTTCTACATCTTGATTATATAGAAAATCACAATCTAGATGTAGAAGTCAACAGAATAACACATTCTGACAAGGTTGCTATACAATGGAAAAACAGTGATACTAACGCAGAAAGTTATATGATTTTTAAAAATTCAACAACAAAAAAGGAAATGTTAAAAGCTGTGAGTTAGAGATGTAGTTTGTAGTTTATCTGTTAAAAAGATGTTTATTTAAGGCAGTGTACATAGAACACACACAGCTCAAATAATGCTGCCTTGATCTTGTAGGTCTTTTCCATGTTTGACTAAAATTGGCATGCAGTAGAATTATAGTTAATTTTAGTTTAGTTCTGCATACACAAAATTGTATTTTTATATCAGTCATTCTCTCCACAATAGACAATACCACTTCTTGTTCATGAGAAAACGTAGATATTTCCAGGATAATTTGAAATAAAACATCGTCATAAAACACTACA
>NW_007851473.1:0-660 GCF_000696425.1 Galeopterus variegatus
ATGAAAAACCAACTGAGGAACTACTCAGGGAGGCCCAAAAGGTGTTTGTGAGAAGGGAAGAAACAAAAAGCAAAGATCATAGTATCCACAGTAACAAAAACAGAAACAAAAAGCAAAGATCATAGTATCCACAGTAGGAAAAAGTAGTTAGAATATGGGATCAAACCCTCCTCACTGGAGACAAAAGAACCCTTGATTCCAGTCAAGAGACCAAAAGGGTCTGTATAGAGAAAAACCTCAAGCAAGCAATGGGTGCTATAAGTGTGGGAAACCTGGTCATTTTAAAAGAAAAGGATACATCTCATGACTTTTGATGAGGATTAGGGAGGTCAGGGTTCCCTTTGGTGAGGTCTCACCAGGAACTCTTAATAAACTTAACAGTGGAACCTAAGGAAGAGGCGGCAACACTGACACAGGAGAAACCAAAGATCAATTTCTTAACTGTATACTGGCCATACCTTCTACTTTGTCTTCCTTCAGCTTAAAAGGGCTTCTTGCTCAGTCCCTGTCTCTTAAATTCACTATCATTTCCCTCCCGGTAATATGTAGGGCCCCATAAAACCGCAAAGGAGACATTCCCTAAAACATGGCGCCTTTATGGCTTCTCTTCCGGGTCCTAACATTCCCGCTGGCACCAAAGTATGGCCTATCAAAATCATC
>NW_007851474.1:0-660 GCF_000696425.1 Galeopterus variegatus
AATCAGTGTAGTGGGTTTTGACCAGCATTTGGGGGGATAAAATAGAATAAAATAGCCAACATCAGAAAGCATCACATGTATTAAGGGTGAGTTTATTTTGGGATGCATGTTTTCCTGTTACAGCAAAGTTGAGTGAAGTGGAGAGAAACAGGGTCTCTGGAGCCAGGGGACAGGGCTCAGACCCCAGCTCCACCACTGATCTCCTGTGAGGTCTTGGGAAAGTCACAAAACTGTGGAGTATACTAACAGTTATAAAGGAAATGTATTTCACACTTTTGTTGGTGGATAGACTTAAACTTTTGCAAATTGCATTATGGAGTGTCACTTTGTTATTTCACTGATGTTACCAGCTTCTATTGTTAAACTATACTTAGCCATAACTCCATCTATGTTCTTTTTCTGTAACCTTCTGGCCTGGAGAATAAATACTGAGAAAGAACCCCAGTCCGGTGTTAATTTCCTGAGGAAGAATGCCTCTCTCTTTAGGGTTGCAGGAAATTAGCCCCTTCGGGGGGTTTCTCACTGCTCAGAAGAAATGGGCTTTGAGTGATCTTTTGCATCTCCAACACCCACGGGAAGAGAGGAGACAAAGAGAGTGTAACACTAAACTCCCCGGGCCAAGGTTTCCTCATTTGAAAAGTAGAGAAAATAACACCTCGT
>NW_007851475.1:0-660 GCF_000696425.1 Galeopterus variegatus
CCATTGGTCACTCAAGAGCATGTTGTTTAATTTCCAGGTATGTATGTAGTTTTGCAAGTTCTTCTTATTGATTTCTAGTTTATGGTCAGAAAAAAATTATGGTCAGGTAAAATACTTGATATGATTTCAGATTTTCTGAACTGGCTGAGGCCTAACATATGGTCACTCCTGGAGAATGTTCCATCTGCTGATTAAAAGAATGTGTATTTTTTAGCTATTGGATGAAATGCTTTGTATATGTCTGTTAGGTCTATCTGGTCCATGGTACCCTTTAATCCAATGTTTCTTTGTTGATTTTCTGTCTCAGTGTTGTGTCCAATGCTGAGAGTGGGATGTTAAGGTCTCCAGCTATTATTGTGTTGGTGTCTATCTTTCCCTTTACATCTGATAATATTTGATTTCTATACCTGGGTGTTCTGGGTTTGGATGAATATATATTTATGATTGTTATATCCTCTTGCTATATTGATCCCTTTACCATTTTGCCCCCATGTTCCCTTATTCTTTATTGGGTGCTTTAATGCTATGCCCTGTTGTATTGTTTGAGTTTTTAAAACTTTACCTCCTACTTTACTAAGAAAATAGAAGTGGGTGGCCATGCTGGAATCTTTTATCTTTTTTCACCAATAAATTCTTACTGTATTATCTTAAATTTCTTCT
>NW_007851476.1:0-660 GCF_000696425.1 Galeopterus variegatus
AGGCTCTGGGAAGGAATCCACTTTCAAGCTCTGTTGAGTTGTTGGCAGAACTCATTTTCTTATGGTTGTAGGACTGAGGTCGCCATTTGCTTGCTGGCTCTCAGCTCCTGGAGGCTACTCCCAGGTTCTTTCCACGTGGCTGCCTTCATCTTCAAGCCAGTAATGGCACATCAAATCCTTCTTGTGCTTTGAATCTCTGGCTTCCTCTTCTGAAACCAGCCAGAGAAAACTCTGCTTTTAAAGGGTTCATGTGATTATATTAGGCCCATCCAGAATAATCTTCATATAACATAGCATAATCACAGGAATGATATCTCATTACATTCTCAGGTTCCACCCACACTCAAAAGGGTGAGGGTCATTGGGGATCATCCTAGAATTCTGTCTGCCACAAACGTGATCTCATCCACCTTCAAAATGATGTAAGATAAAAAATATTTGTCTGTTAAGAAAGTTCTTCAACCTAGCAAGTTTCCAAAATAGCATGCTTTTTGAATCCACAATGTGGATTGAAAAATCAGAAAAATGTGGTTATGCAAAATCTGTATTTAAAAGTTGGCCGACAGTTGTTGAATCTCTGTTGTGGATTCGGCACTGTCTTAGACACTGGGGATGGAGAAGTGAGTAAGGCAGACACTCCTCACTACTCTTCATCTTTAA
>NW_007851477.1:0-660 GCF_000696425.1 Galeopterus variegatus
CACCAAGTTTTTGGTAATTTGTTACAGTGGCCGTAGAAAACTAATACGAGCAGCTTTCTGAAAACTGTTTTTATATTTAACATGTATGCCTATGACACAAGTATCTTCTGATATAGCATTAAGAAGTGTTTTCTTCAAGTTAGAATATTGTGTTTCACTGAAGGATATCTGGAATTCTTGTGCCCTATACAACCGAAACATAGTTTCTATAGTCTCTTCAGACAGAATTAAATCCAAAAAAATTGCATATATGTATCTTGTAGAATTTAAAGGCCTAACTGCAATATTAGTATCAAGTGAAAATTCGGATGGTATAGTTTAGGAAATGAAGTGAATGAATATATTTGAATATTTTTCTTATGAAGTTTTTTTGAAATTATTTATATAATTTACCCTAAAGTCAGTTTTGGCAACCATCTGAATAATTAACTGCACCCATCTATTAGCATTACCAGCATAGACCCAGCTCCAACACATCCAACTTAGAAGCATTGCTCTTAGAACAATAATTCTAAATTTACATTTTATTGTTTTGGATTTATCTTAAGATGAACAATAGTATTGGAAACACATTTTCAATTAATTTTGGACTTATCACCTAGCAGGAGTCAAATATAAATTATAAATATAAAAGAGTGCCTAGAGTATTCTACAAAGCTT
>NW_007851478.1:0-660 GCF_000696425.1 Galeopterus variegatus
TTTGTATCAGGATTTTAACTTTGCTACCTGTGAAAACAGAAATACATATACAGGTAATTGGCTTATAGTTTGGTAAGTGGTGGAATTTAGAAAAAAAAAATAAGTTGCCTTTTAAAGACATTTGTAAAAGTTCCTTTACAAGGATTGGTGGGGATGGAGCCAGATTGCTATGGGCTTAATGTTTAACGGCAATGTGGAAGCGAAAACTTAAAATGCAAATAGTTTTGGCTGCTATCTCTCTCTCAAGCACATACTACGGGTATTTGTTTCCATGATATTGTTGATCAGTTGTATTTTCTCCTAATAATAATCTTACTCATATAAGTTTGAAGTCTTTCAAAGAGATTACATTTAATGAACCAACTATAACACAATATGAATCATAGGATATTTATAAAGTGAAAGTGCTGCAGAAATACAAAAGGGAGAGCTATTCTATTACCATGTCTTTTTCTTGGGAATGTTAAGAAACTACCCCAGCCATACCTTACATGGATTTAGTGCTGAGCCCTGTACTAGGAGGTGAATAGGAAGAATTCATTTAATTTTTTATTCATTTTAACCAACTCACCAGCTTTGATAAAAGCTTTGCAGTGCCTGGCCCAGTTTGGTCTGCCTAATGTGCTTGATTTCAGGCGTCCCTCATTGGTTATTACAGGG
>NW_007851479.1:0-660 GCF_000696425.1 Galeopterus variegatus
ATTTTTTCAGACCACAATGGATTAAAATTAGAAATCAATAACAAACAAAATTCTGGAAACAATACAAACACAGAGAAATTAACCAGCATTCTACTTAATGACATATGGGTCCAAGAATAAATCAAACAGGAAATCAAAAAATTTATTGAAACTAATGAAAACAATGATATATCATACCAAAACCTATGGGATACTGCAAAAGCAGTACTAAGGGGGAAATTTATCGCATTAAATGCTTACTTCAGAAGAATGGAAAGATGGCAAGTGAACAACCTAATACTTCACCTTAAAGAGCCAGAAAAATGAGAACAACCGAAAACCAAAGTTAGCAGATGGAAAGAAATCATTAAGATCAGAGCAAAACTTAATGAAATTGAAACCCAAAAAGCAATACAAAAGATCAATGAATCAAAAAGTTGGTTTTTGAAACCCAGAAAACAACACAAAAGATCAATGAATCAAAAAGTTGGTTTTCTGAAAAGATGAATAAAATTGACAATCCATTAGCATGGCTAAATAAAAAAAGAGAGACAATCCAAATAACAAAAATTAGAAATGAAAAAGGCAATATTACAACTGATACCTCTGAAACACAAGGGATCATTCGAGACTACTATAAACAACTATATGCCAACAAATTTGAAGATCTGGAGGAAATGG
>NW_007851480.1:0-660 GCF_000696425.1 Galeopterus variegatus
TACCAATAGTCAACTATGTACTCCACAAATATGCATAACCAATTATGTTTCAAAAATAAAAGAAGAAAAAGAAGAAAAGATGTTTGTCTAAATTTTAAAATACATCATTTTAGTGTGTTTTGTACAAATACTTCCTTTTGTTTCCCAGAGAAGAAATCCACAGTGTGTTGGTTAATGTTACCAAAAAATAACAACATTATTTGTCAATGGTATTTGCCATACCTGTGGGTCAGGTCTAATAACCTTTAGTTTTCAAGTAGAAGGGCAGGGAAAAGAAGGCAACAAACGAGTTCAATATTTTGTTATAATTGAATCTAATGGTGATAAAAATAGACTTCTGTAATTTTAATAGCTACTAAGTTACAAAGTCTAACATATTGGGGCATAGTAGAAAAATGGCTACAATACATAAAAGTGCAGAGATAACTTGTTCATCAGACAAACTGTTCTTTTTTATTTACATTTGGAAGTTTTTGCTGTGTAACACGCAGCCCATAAAAATAGATACTATGTTTACTGAACGATACTAATAAAGATGGTGCTCTTCCTTCATACAAACTGTATTGCTGTAAGCGACACTATCACTTAGCCCCAAATGTGCACTCTCAAAAGCATTTCCAAATTTTCTCCCTCAAAATATTTGGTTGAAAATGTGTCCTT
>NW_007851481.1:0-660 GCF_000696425.1 Galeopterus variegatus
TATTTAGATCCTTTATATTGGTTATTTTACAAATTATCACTTTTTTAAGTATTAGAGTTCTTTATATACTACAGATACTAACCTTTTGTTGTTGTAAATATTTTATTTATATATCATTTACTTTTTAATTTTGTTTATATATTTGTATTAACATTTTTAATGTAATCAAATCCATTAGCATTCTCCTTAGTGACTTCTTTCTTTGCTTTATCAGATAGAAATGGTTTTCACATGATGACAACTGCATTTTAGAAAAGAATATGTTAAGATATTGTGTTCTTTTAAATTCCTATTGGCTTTCTTACAATCAAAAAGTAAAATCAATAGAAAGAAAACAGCAAATATTCCACTAAATATATAAGTATCCTGTCCTAGATTTTGACCGTTCACATACCTGCTTGTGACAATTATCACATCCTCGGAGATGGTAGCCATTTCTTTGATGGTAAGGTAGCACATTCTCCTCAGTGTTTGCTGAAAATTATTTATAAAATGCAACAGGTTATTCATAAGGAAATTTTTTTTTAATTGTTTGAAATAAGGACTCCAAGTAGTTTTAGAAAGATATTCTTTAAAGATTCTAATATACCCAAAAAATCTTAAGAAAAAAATCTGGGTGAGAAAATATTCAAAATACTACTATTTCCTAAGCACAAGTAA
>NW_007851482.1:0-660 GCF_000696425.1 Galeopterus variegatus
GTTATTATTCAATTCCTAAATTTATTCTTGGCCAGTCAGTGGATTCTAATCCTTATAGAATAATCCATTGCTTATCCAATGAAGTGGAAAAGAGGAGACTCAATTCAGACGGTCCTGCCTTAAATCCTCACTCTAGTACTTATTAACTCAATGATCTTGAGCAAACTAGTTAAGCTCTCTATGTCTGTGTCTAAAATGGGGATAATATTTGTTGTGAGGATTAAGTGAGGTAATATATGTAAAAGGTATAAAACAGAACATGCCACATGGAAAGCACTCCAGAAATGTTAACCATTATTGGCATGGTTACTCTTTTTTGTAAGTAGAGCCGTTTTTGCACAGGGACTTGCACTCATCCTGGTAAACAGTCTAGGATACACCTGAAGTCAGCCAGACACCAGAATGAACATGCCTCTATAAGAAGGAATTATTTAAAATAAGGATAGCAAAAAATCTGCTAAACAATACAGTTATAGAATATAGTTCTAGACAAAGCAACAAATCTATCAAAAACAGACAATATAAAGTTTTAGAAATATATCTTATTTTTGGCATATTACAAGCCAGTGCTCTCCCAAGCATTTTGCATTTGCCTCCAGTTAGCTTCCAGGCCCCCTTGTTAATGCATTTTTCTTCAATGGAGAGACAACTTCCTCTCTA
>NW_007851483.1:0-660 GCF_000696425.1 Galeopterus variegatus
AAGAAATTATTGACATAATTGTTTGAGAAGAAGTTGCATATTTAGTATTAAGTTAAAACTTTTGTTTGTCTAGACCAGTATAACAATTTTGTTGCTCCTTCAGAAAGTCACGGCCCACCTCCTCACTGTCTCATGTGGTAGCCACATGTAGCTATAGAGCTCCTGAAATGTAGTAAGTCCAAATTGAGACTTAGTATGAAAACAAGACTGGAATATATCTCACTAGTAATTTTTATATTGATTAAAAGTTTAAATAATAATATTGTGGATATATTTGTTTTAATAAAATATATTATTAAAACTAATTTGACCTCTTTCTTTTTACTTTTCTGAATATGGCTATTAGAAAATTTTAAACTACAGGTATTTCTTGCATTTATGGTTCACGTTATATTTCAATTGGACCATACAAATCTAAGTAATCCTCAGGGTCTATTTACATAATTCTAAAAAATTAGATATTGTGATAAGATAATTTTATTTCCTGAATATCTCTCTATTAGCAGATGCTGATTTTTTTTTTCTCAGAAAACACGTGGAGCAGTAACAGTACATTGAGTGTTTTACACAAATTAACTAAAACCTCTTTTGACACCCTCATGTATAGATAGCCTCATATATAGATGAGAATTACCATAAATAATTTCAGCTGGTAGCACT
>NW_007851484.1:0-660 GCF_000696425.1 Galeopterus variegatus
AACTGTTTAGTTAGAAAAATAAAACAGACTTAGAGAAGAAGAAGAAGAAAGGTAATGGCTAGGGCCGGCCCAGTGGCGCACTGCTATAGTATGCCGCTTGGGAAGCGCGGTGGCGCTCCCGCCAAGGGTTCGGATCCCACATACAGACCAGCCACTCACTGGCTTTTATTATTTCAGCTGAGAATCAAAATACAATAACAAAAACTGTTTAGTTAGAAAAATAAAACAGACTTAGAGAAGAAGAAGAAGAAAGGTAATGGCTAATGTTTAATGAGCACATATTAGGAAACAGACTATTGGGGCATTTAAAGTATCATCTCATTAATTTCCCTCAAAATCCCCTGGGACAGTTATGTGATCATCTTCCTTTTATAACTGATAAATTTGAAGCTTAAGGAAAGCAAGCATCATTCCCCAAGTATAAAGTGAAGCTATTCAAACCTTATTAATACCTGGCTTCAAAGCCCATGCTATTAAAATCTGCGTATACATTAGGTTTATGCCTGTTGAGACATATGTGAAGCATATGGCATGACAATGACAGAAAGTAAGGTTTTTTTTAATGTTTTTTGATTTTTTAAAAAATTTATTTTGTCAAGACTCAGTCCCTATGTCATTTGAATACATAGATAAAGTCTGAGAATTCCTTTATTTTCTATG
>NW_007851485.1:0-660 GCF_000696425.1 Galeopterus variegatus
AAAAGCAGCCTGAGGGAGAAAGAAAAACACATTATTACAAGGAAACAAAGATGAATGATGAATGAGAAATAATGGTATGTAGAAGATAATGGAAAAACATATTTAAAGTGCTAGAAAAAAATGTAATAATTCTAAACCTTACAAAAAACATAAGGGTAAAATGAGGACATTTTTATATGAACAAATCAGAGAAATTTTGTATCCAGCAGCTCATCACTACAAAAAGTGCTATATGGTGCTAGATTATAACTCAATTCTACAAGTAGAAATGAAGACTGTCCAAAATAGTTACAAATGGAAATTGAAAAAACCTAATTTAATTTTCTTTCTTCTTGTAATTTATGTAAAATATATCTGTCTCTTCAAAGATAATAGCACTGTAAGGTGTGGTTGAATGTAAACAAAAGTAAAAAATATAATTACGAATGAGTAAAGAAATGGGGCAGATAAATGAATATATACTGTTATAAGATTGATCGATTTGTGAACTGAGATATAGAATGTGAAGTCTCAGGTGTGAAATAAAGAGGGTAAGGTGATAGTGAAGGGGATCGAAGTTATTAATTGTGGGCATGAATAAGTAAAATATTGACTTTAGACTGAAGAGTTATGAATTTCTCTTGTTAGCACTTGAACAATACTAAAGCATTATAAAAAGAG
>NW_007851486.1:0-660 GCF_000696425.1 Galeopterus variegatus
CTATACCTCTCTCCTGTTTAAATCTTTTCAAGGTGTATTATTCATGTTTTAATTACCATTTCCATAAATACCTTTTTTTTTTTTCCTTTTTGTCTTTTTTTCGTGACCGGCAACGGATCGCAACCCTCAGGGTCGTGCCTGTAACCGGACCGGGACCGGCCACGGGATCGCAACCCTCGGTGTTGCTCCCGCCCCTTGCTCGGCCAGTGAGCAGCTGGTCTGTATGTGGGATCCGAACCCTCGGCGGGAGCACCACTGCGCTTCCCAAGCGGCGCACTACAGCAGTGCGCCACCGGGCCGGCCCTCCATAAATACTTTTGAGGTTTAACATCTTTTCATTTGTTGATTAATCACTTGTGTTTCCTTCAAAGGTCCTTGGTGAAGTAGTCATGGTGTGGAAATATATGAAAAAAAAATAAGAGCAGGATGTGATAGCAGGATTAGAGGAAAATAGAGAGAAAGGGAAGGTCCCCAACCCAATTCTTAGTTCTTCATCTAGAGCCTGATCATGTGCATTCATCAAGGGCTACATTTCCTCCACTCAATTCCCCCTTTTTCTTCCAAGACCAAAGCCATTCATTCAGGGGCTAACTCTTCCCTCCCCTGGGATAATTTATTTTATTCTGGAACTTCCTCCCCAATCATCCTGCCTGGTAAGAC
>NW_007851487.1:0-660 GCF_000696425.1 Galeopterus variegatus
TTTTTTCAAACAATTATATTGAACATAAAGACATGAATTTGGAAACAGGGTCTGAGAAAAATGTTTTATCACATCAGTGTATTATGAAGTATCTGAAATACAGACTCAAAGATTCAGAGTTCAATATCATAAGTGCGTGACCTTTTCAGACATCTGTCTTGTCAGCTATATCACGTTGTTCAAATTATTTAAACCCAGACTCCACAAACCAAAGTGATCATTGACAACTGCCTGATGAATTTAGATTTCTTAAATCCCAACAAGCCTTAATTATCCAACTAAATCGAACTAGGATGAGGTCATACTCTTACATAACCAAGGAGATAGGGTTTGGTTGTTTTTTTACGAACAGCTTTCCTTTCTAACTCATAACTCCCTTGAAAACCAGCTGGAATATGCCTCAAACCAATGTCAGGATAGTGAGCAAGAAATGTTGCAGTTCTGGAGAGGTGAGTGAGAAGGCGTGTGGTTTCCAGCCGTGAACGCTGGGGCTATCAGTTTCTGTTATCAGTGGCTTCAGCTATGAGAGTAAACAAAACAATAAAGGTTTTCTCACACAGATTGAAAGCAGATTCCAGGAAAGCTTTGAAAAATTCCCATTCTTCCTCTTGTCTAGAGCTAATGACAAAAATAAAAGGAACCAGATTCTTAGGAACGAGT
>NW_007851488.1:0-660 GCF_000696425.1 Galeopterus variegatus
ATGTGCATACGCAAAAAGAATAAATAAAATAATAGAAATATTAAGCACAGTTGGAGCTGTCGTTTAAAAAACATTTATTTTAGGATTTATTACTAATAAACAGAGTTACCCTGCTGTCATTGATTAATAGCCTTGAAATACTTTTGGTCACTAACTTAAGTTCAACAGTCTAGAGATATTAATGCACAATTTCAATTTAAAGTGTGGAGAAGGTTAAGGACAGGAGCCTGAGGTGAGATTCTCTCTTTATTTCCCCAGTTCACATTAATGTTACCATAAGCTTGGCAGGGGGATTGGAGGGAGTGGTTAGCTACTGTTTAAAGTCAAAGGAGATCATATAAATAAACTATGAAAAGAGATCCTGAATATACCAATGAATTTCTTTCTGTATCATAGGATCTGGGATTTAATCTTCAAAGTCAACATGCAATTTTTAAAAAATGAAACAATTCTTGGATAATTAAGGCAAAAATTTATATTTGCTAAGTTCATCTTGGTAATGTACCAGACCATGTTAACACCAAAAGCTCATCATCTCAAGACTGAGTATAAATTGGGTTTAAGTTATAGATACAAAGCAGAATTCTTGTTATTCTAATCAAATATTGTGTTTACTGTTTCCTCTTTGTGCTACAGGAGCACACGAATTCACTTTGACTA
>NW_007851489.1:0-660 GCF_000696425.1 Galeopterus variegatus
CATATTTTATAACCAGTGGCATCTTAGGTTTAATGAAATACAATATTTGTAGGGATTTTTTGAATCCTAGGATAAAGTTCTTCTGCAGAGATTATTTCATTTGCTTCTGACTGTGGCACCAAAAATCCAGGACCACTTTAAATTCATGGCTTGAGAATTTGGGGGGACTACCTATGCGATGTGAACTTGAATTATACAAAAGTCAGTCCGTGGTTACAGCTTCCCAGTGACTTCTCACCAGTCCCCTGAACTTTCCTGAGGTTAGGAGTAAGTGGCAGATTTGTCATTTTGATGTTCCAGCTGAATGTGGGAGGGTCTTCTACTGGATTAAAAAAATTTTTTTAAATCGACAATTACTAATGTACGTGTTTATGGGGTACAATGTGATATTTTGATTTATGCTTACATTGTGGAATGATTAAATCAAGCATTCACCTCACATACTTATTTTTTTGTGGTGAAAACATTTAACATCTACTCTTTTAGCAATTACGGCTCTATGGTTTGTGGTTTTTGAAGTTTTCTTTAAGGACTTCTTCTCTGCTCTAGGTCACAAAGATTTTCTCCTACATTTTTTTCTGTGTTCCAGTCTTTCCTTTCACATTTTAGTTTTTAATACACTTGGAGTCCACCTCTATATATGGTTTCAGGAAGTGATCC
>NW_007851490.1:0-660 GCF_000696425.1 Galeopterus variegatus
TGATTAATAACATAGGCAGAATACTTCAGTCCTATCCTCCTGTCTATTATGGCTATTGCTATATATAATTTACAAGAATACTTTCAGATGTGAGTAACCTAGAATTGACCAGTGCTTCAAGCTTCAAGGACAACAGTTTTAATATATGTGTGTATACACACACACACACACACACACACACACACACATATTATTAGCATGCATTTAGTGAAAATCTCAGTCATTAAAATGCTACAGTGTTTGTAACTCCAAGTCAGAGCAGCATTTTCCAAAACTACTTATTATAATTTTTTTTATGAAGTACAGGATTTTAAATATTTCATGGTACACAGTTTGAGGAATTCTGTCTGGAATAACAGAAATATAAATGAGTAATAATGAAATTTAAGACATGTTCTGGAGGTAGAAGAGATAGTTTGGGAAATAGACTGGATATAAAAGATGAAAGAGAGAGAGGAATTAGGGATATGACTCCCATGATTTTGGCTTGAGATATAAACAGGAGATATAAAATATTTATTTTATATTTTATATAATATATGACATTTAATGCTAAGAGATTGATTGAAATCATTCTGAAAGAGGAAATAACTTGAGAAGATCTTATAAGATCCTAAAATCTTAGCAAGAGTAGTAAAACAAAATGAAGCAAAAAAAAAA
>NW_007851491.1:0-660 GCF_000696425.1 Galeopterus variegatus
GCTAAATAGAAAGATAAAAATATCTCCCCTGATAATTATCAGCTACATTTATGCATGTTTGAGGCCATCTCTGAGAACTTCGAGCTGGAAATTTATCTTAAAGTTGTCCCAGATTACCAGTGTCTACAGGAACCAACTACAAACAGACACAAATGCTTCATGAAAAAACGTTTTAAACCCAAATGTCAAAAAATTTTTACACTCTAAGGAACATTCATTGATAAACAAAAATTACAACACATATGAGGAGGCAAAATACACAGAGCAAAAGCAAATAGAAACAAGAAAAGGCATAATTGACACCTGAAGACCATAGACATTGGAATGATCATACACACTTTTTTAAAAAAAGTATAGCAAAGTAATAACTGTTTCTCAAAAAATAACCAAGCAGATTTCAAAAAGAAACAAATAAAAATTCTTTAAATTAAAAATACAGTAATTGGAATTAGAAACTCAATTTCTAATTAACAGTTAAACAATGGATTAGGTATGGCTGAGAAGAGATTAATGAACTGTAAGACAGTTTAGAAGATACTGTCCAGAGTGAAGCAGAGACAAAGTAGAGGAGAGAGTAAGAAAGTACCATGTTTAATTATAATCTTTTTTTATAAAAGAGAAACAATGCAGTTTATTTTAATGCTTCTAATTTATGAGAAT
>NW_007851492.1:0-660 GCF_000696425.1 Galeopterus variegatus
ATGATGGCCTGAGATCTGCAGCTCTCCAGATAAAATTAATACCTGAACGCCACATAGTCAGCGACAAACTACGCATATTAAACACTTACTGCAATGTGATTCAAAGCATCAGGCTCTTAGAATGAAGATGAACTGAGTTTTGGATGCTAGAGCCAGATAGATCGATCCTAAGGCAATGTTGGTTGTCACATGTCATTTCAGCTGTTAGTCCTCCCACCGCCTGAGACGAGAGCCTCCAGTGCAGCCTGAAGCTGTGGACTTCTTGTCAGGACTCCCCTCTCAGATTCATGCTGGCAAAGGTGGGTCAGTATCTCTAGGATCTCCATCGGCACCCCTCCCATGCCACACCGAATAAACAAAGTCTGGTAAACACTGACTCTTTTTCATGCAAGGCAAATTGAAGTCAAATCTCCTAGCTTCATCTTTTCTCCAGACTGCTGCTCCCTGCCGTTCCTGTAGAAACGTGGGAGCTACCGCTGTGTGCATAGCCGGCTGCCATGGGAACGGTTCCAGTTGGTGAGAGTCAAGGAGTCTAGGACAAATTTTTAAAATCAGGGGACTTTTAATTGAAGAGACTTAACAGAAGTTTCTTTTTTTTCTCCTCTTTGTCTTTTTTCGTGACTGGCAACGGGATCGCAACCCTCGGTGTCACGCCTGCAC
>NW_007851493.1:0-660 GCF_000696425.1 Galeopterus variegatus
AAAAATGATTTAAGAAATATTCAGGATATATAAGAGGAAGAGCCTGGGGATTGTTTGGATGTAGAGGTTAGGAAAGACTCCCTGGGGAAACAATAGGATTTTGTTTGGCTGGAATAGTATTATCAAGAATTGAGTTGAAGAATACAGAAGAGAGATCAAGATTTAGAAAAGAGAATGGGAATTTCATTTTAGACATACTGATTATATAGCACTTGTGGGCTAGAAGTTTACTTATTTATAACGTGCACCTTGACTATTTTGTTAAAGAATTTAATTCTCATAGATTCCAAAAAAATTATAACATGTTAATATACAATCAGACAGCTACAAGTATTAATTAAAATAAATGTAAGAAATTATACTAGGTGGAAAAAGAAGACAGTATAATTAATAATTTAGAATACTATAATGACTAAATTCTAATATTATAACCACTAAATTCAATTAAATAAGAAAAAGATAAAATATTCAATACACGATATTGGGGCAAGTAATTAATCATTTAGGGGAAAAAAGGCTAATACCCACATCTAACAATGCACATCAAAATAAATTCCAGACAAGGGCCGGCCCATGGCTCACTCGGGAAAGCATGGTGTTGATAACACCAAGGCCATGGGTTCGGATCCCTATATAGGGATGGCAGGTTAGCTCACTTGG
>NW_007851494.1:0-660 GCF_000696425.1 Galeopterus variegatus
ACCTATGGCATTTGTCAGAAGTGTGTTCAGGTAGCGTGGTAGCCCAGAGGAGGAAAGAGCAACACCACGTGTCGCACCATGGAAAGGCTTTAGCGGTGTAAAAAAAAAGTTATCATCGAAGGATTATGCCATGGTAAAGAATTTGGATTTTATGCTTCTTTGTAATTTTCTGATGGGAGCTCCTGAAGAGTTTTAAACAGAGAACAGTGCAGTCATTTTTACATTTTAGAGGCATGAGTGTGGAGGATTACTTTACTTAATCTCTATGAACCTCGCTTTTCTCATCTGTAAGACAGACACAAATAATATGCACTCCTCTTGTTCATGGGTTTGCTTGGTTTGCATTTCTCTTTAAAATGCAATTAATATAGTTAACATGCACTCATTACTTTCTAAACAATTTAATCCTCACAGCAACCCCATGAAGGTCATTATTGCGACTATCTGCATTTTAGATATATGAATAGTCACAGAGGCTGAGTATCTGACCTGAGCATATACAGCTAGGACTAGTAGCGCAGCCAGGTTTTGAACCCAGGTCTACCAGATTCTGCACCCCTCATGCCCATAGCCACCGTGCAGTGCTGTTAAGATGCTACTGAGTCTTTTTATCTGCCCCTTACTTCTGGCCTGAAATATCTTGGATGGTGGCTGGTTTTT
>NW_007851495.1:0-660 GCF_000696425.1 Galeopterus variegatus
ACAAACCAAAAACCTGAACTCGAATGTCATCCACTAAAAAAGAGTTTTTCCCAGGGAAAGAGCAAGTGGTTTCCATGAGTCTAAGATGGCCAAGGACCTGGAGACATAAAGGAAGAATAATATGTGGGGGCTAAAAATAAGGTTAAGAAGCAGTGCATAAATTTGAAAATTTTGCAGTTTTCCCATTCATGTTCCTCTTAAATTGAGAGGGCAATTTAAATTGCAGAATGTCAAAGTCAACTGTAGATAGCTTCCTACTATAACTACACATTTACTGGGAAGACACAGCCTCTCAAATGTCGTTGCTCAGAAGGGCTCCATGATATACCTGGAACCCACCACAGGCTAGACCCCACTGAAATCACCAAGTCAGTGAGGGAAATTAAACCCATTTTATTCACAAGTGTACATTTTTGTGCAATTATGTGTAGGTGGTTAAAAATGATGTTCAATAGAACCCCATACACAATCAAAATTGAAGGAACATCAGTTGCTATTTTAGCATAACAACAAGGAAATGCACATTTGCAGAAGAAATTTTCATCAGCACATTTCCTTGGTGACTAGGTATTAAAATATATTTGAATGCAAGACAACCCACTGTTTGGGGAGCTCCACACGTAAAAGGTGTGAGTTACAGTCAAATTTCTCTGTTTTTTT
>NW_007851496.1:0-660 GCF_000696425.1 Galeopterus variegatus
AGCGCCGCCGCGCTTCCCAAGCGGCGCACTATCCAGTGCGCCACCGGGCCGGCCCATAAAGCTAATTTTTTTTAAAAAATGAATTTAATCATATGTTTTATAAGTCCACAGACAGTGAGGGCTTTAAACTGACAAAAGATTATAAACTGAAGATGTGTCAATACCGACCAAATTTCGTAAACATATTGTAGATTATTAAGATTAGAGTTTAGAATACATATTTGTATATGAAAGTTCTTTTTCATATACAAGAAGGTCCATGAAACTGTTTTCTGGATTATCTGGGATACCTTAAATTATGCAGAAGATTAAAGGAAAAAAAGTTTATTTCAAATTTAATTTTTTTAATTGTGTCCATCAATCATTGATTTACGCCTTAGCAGGGTAAAACTGGACGTGAAAAAAGAGAGTACTAGATATTAATCCATCAACACTCTTTGAAAAAGATAACAGAAATCTGGTGTGTTATGGAGGGAGACTGCCAGAATTATTCATGGCAATACTGCACAGAGACAGTGATTTAACTGTAATATTCAATTAATAAATATCACTACTGGAAAAGTAAATATAATTTTAGCATTTTTTTCAACTAAATTTAATATGCTATTCAGAAGTAAGTATCCTTTTCATAATGATTACATCCTCCATGTGCACACACAA
>NW_007851497.1:0-660 GCF_000696425.1 Galeopterus variegatus
TTTTATTGCTTACACTTTATCTTAAGAAACCTTTGTCAAACCCAAGGTCATGAAGATTTACACTTATTTTTATTTTTTTCCTAAAAAATTTTATGGTTTTAGCTCTTCCATTTAGGTCTCCTATTCGTTATGAATTAATTTTTGTGTATGATGTGAGGTAGGCGTACAACTTCATTCTTTTGCATATGGGTTTCCAATGGTCAGCTCTTTATCTATGGAATTCATGGTTTCAGTGACAGTTACAGTCCAGTATATTTGAATGCTTACATGCAAAAGGTTGGAGTCAGAAAGCCCTAAATTCAACCCTCTACTTCCTACTTACTAGTGCTGACACCTCGAGCAAGTTACTTAATTTCCCTGAGCCTCAGTTTTAAAATGACAGTAATAATAATAGCCATACCTAGGTTTGTTAAGAAGGTGAAATGAATAGTATATATGAACATGCCTGTCACATAGTTCACTAAAGGGTAGGTTAGGGCCGGCCCGGTGGCACACTGCTACAGTGCGCCGCTTGGGAGCGTGGCGGCGCTCCTGCCGAGGGTTCAGATCCCACATACAGACCGGTTCCTGCTCACTGGCTGAGCAGGGTGCGGGCGCAGTGCCAAGGGTTGCGATCCCGTTGCCGGTCCCGGTCCGGTCCGGGCGCGACACTGAGGGTTG
>NW_007851498.1:0-660 GCF_000696425.1 Galeopterus variegatus
CCCAATACCATTGGTTGTTCAAATGTATCTCTTTCTACTCATAACATAGCCAAAGATGTTTGCTTTAGTCAAGTCTGTCTTCTCAGTGTTCCCTAAGAAAGAGCAAAGAATTCTGCAGTGGCACCATTATTTACCACCAAGATCCCTCTTCAAGAAAAGACTTGCTGTCCCTCTTGTTTGGAATGCTGTCCTAATACAGCCTTCCATTTTCAGTACATTTTGCTATCACCTCAGCTGCAAAGCTTCCCTGCCCCAGATTACAACCGAGCCTTAGTAACCCATACCCAATGACTTATTAAGGAGGATATATAGGATGGCATGAGCCATTTTTTAAACATCTTGTTTAAAAAGATCCCTTGTGCAAAATTGGTATTACTCTTCACTCCTACTATAAATCCCAGACAACCACTGACTATCTCTCTATTTTTATAGATTTGATCTTTCTGGAAATATTTTGTAAAGGAAATCCTACAACCTGAGTTCTGTGTCTAGTTGTATTTATTCCTCAGTGTTTTTGAGGTTCATCCATATTGTCAAAAACTTGTTCCTTATTATTGCCTAATAGCATCCAATTGTGTGGATATATCATAATTTGTTTATTTACAAGTTAATGGACATTTGAATTGTTTTTAATTTTTAGCTAGTATGAATAATGCTTCT
>NW_007851499.1:0-660 GCF_000696425.1 Galeopterus variegatus
CATGTAGGGACCAATGAGCAGGGCTTTTCCTTGTTGTAATTTGTTTTCCACAGTCTCTAGGAAAGTGGCTCAAGGAAAAAGTTGGTTTCTCAGTAATGAAAATTCTTTTGAAAATTATGCACCTAACAGTTACTTGTGCATAATTCATTGTGAATATTTGTGTAAATCATCAGCATCATGGTGTTTGCTGTGATCATCCTCTGGCCAGGTGATAGTTCTGTGGCGCGGGGATATCCTCTGGCCGGGTGATAGTTCCTGTGGCCCGGGGAGTGTCACAGCAGTCACCTTTGCCAGCTTCTTCCTTTGGCTGTAAGTAAAGTGGGAAGTGTCCCTGGGGAAGTGCATGATGCTGATTTGCTCACAGTGACGTGTGGAATCTATACATGATTCCAAGTGATCTCGCTTAGAAAAGGCCGATTATTGAAGGCTACAATAGGTATGTCCACTCCCAGCCATCATGACACAGGTTGTACCAGTTTGACCAAGGGTGCATGAGTTGAGGGTGGTGGGCATCATTTTATTCATATACAAATCATCACCAAAGTGGGAGGGTAGAGGCAGAGGCAGGACACTGGGATTCAGAAAGCATCAGTGCCTCGTGTCCTAACTCTGTTGACCAGCAGGTTTAGTAACCTCAGATAGGACACTCAACCAGCACAT
>NW_007851500.1:0-660 GCF_000696425.1 Galeopterus variegatus
CCTTAGGACTCTACTTGTGCTTATAAAAATGCATATAAATTAACATCAGATACAGAAAAAATAGATACTATTATGCTTATCATAACACTCATCCATACATACCATATAAATTATATCCAATTATACAAGGCATATTACAATTAACTAAACTCCATTTTTTATTTACATCTCCTTAGTTTTTATCTAAAGTCCTTTTTCTGTTCCAGAATCCTATATAGGATGTTACATCACATTTAGTTGTCATGCCTTCTTTAGTTCCTCTTGACTGTGACAGTTTCTCAGACTGTTTTTGATGACTTTGACAGTTTTAAAGATTGCTGGTAGGTATTTGTAGAATGTCACTCAATTTAGATTTGTCTGTGTTTTTTTTTTTTTATGGTTTGACTATGATTATGAATTTGGGGACTGAAGACCACAGAGGTGAAGTACCATTTTCATCACACCATATGAAGAGTACATTCTATCAAGATGACTTATCACTGGGGACATTAACCATGATCACTGGGTCAAGGTAGTGTTCGCTGAGTTTTTCACCATAAGGTTTTTTTCCTCATTATTTCTTTACTCTCCTCTTCAGAAGCAAGTCCCTAAGCATAATCCACCTCAAAATGAGAAGAGTTAAGTGCCATCTCCATGGGGGACAGGGTGGGGGGTCGGGGG
>NW_007851501.1:0-660 GCF_000696425.1 Galeopterus variegatus
CTTTCAGTACATTTTATGTCTCAGGAATTCACATTTCAGGTACAGGAATTTGATTCCAAAGCCCTTTGGTGCACTCACCATCCACAGTTCCTGTAGGCAGGCAGCATCCCTGGGAAGCCGGCAAAGGGCTCTCCATGGGAGGAGCCAGGCATCTCCATGTGATCTGCCCATGGCGCCACAGAAGTAGGTTTTCTAACTCCACATCTGTCTGTACATAGGAAAGGAAACAAGGACTCCAAATCCAGTCTTCTTGTAATTAAAAAAAAAGATTCTTTATTTTAGAGTGGGTAAGGGGGGTAAAGGAGGAAAGCAAGTGTTGGCTATTTCCAAAGAGAGCACTTAATTTAATTTTTCCTCTAAATGACCCTGGGCTGTTCCCTGTGATAGATGGATGGGAGGGTAACATTGCCTTATAACGGAAATGTGCAGACATTGGCTATTTTTGGCGAGTGAGCATCTTTAGTGGCAGGGTGCAGTCCTTCAGCCAGGGACCTGGCATGGGAAATGGGGGCAGAGCTCTGTTCCATCTCATCATGGAACAAAGGACGCCCATGTAAGAGGTTGGTGGGCCTTGGAAGCCAAACCCAAACGAAGACAGTTACACAGAAAGACTCTCCTGAAACAGCCTGTGTTTTCTGCTAATGTGTAGAATATATTCCC
>NW_007851502.1:0-660 GCF_000696425.1 Galeopterus variegatus
CCACCATTGTATCTTAGATGTAGATAAGTTGTTTTGATTTCATATGTAGGACTTTGGACTTCTGCATTGAAGCGAGTTGAGACTTTGGGTACATAATGAATACATTTATATGTGAAAAGGATATGAATTTTGGGGTGTCAGGTGTGGAATGCTGGGGATTGGGTGTCCTCTCATTTCATTGAGGCTTGGTCCACACTGAAACAACCTTAAGATGATCAGAATTCTATCGTGGTAGTTGAAAAGGGGGGCTTTGAAGAGGTGATTAGATTGTGAAGACTATGCCCTGGGAAATGGATTCATGGTTGATGGTTTAATGGTGGTCATGGATATGGTTCTGAGGACTTCAGAATGAGAGCTCATAAGGAGTTCTCTCTCTCTCTGCTTCTGTCATCCTCCATGTGACATACTGTGAAAAGTCCCCACACTCCATCAAAGCTCTCACCATATGTATTCTCTGCACTTTGTCTTTCCCAGCCTCTGAAACTGTAATAAATATATATTGTTTCTTTAAAAATTACACAGTTTCAGGTATTTTTAAATAAGCAACTGAAACATACTAATATTGTCACCTTGCTAGAAGATATTGGCAATTCAATGATGTGGACTGTGGGTTTTGACAGATTATCAGGAATTTGAAGAAACACAGCTGAAGAATTGAAG
>NW_007851503.1:0-660 GCF_000696425.1 Galeopterus variegatus
TTTATCAAGGGACTGGTGCAGAGGGGCAGACAGGGTCAGGGAAGCCAAGAAGTGGTTGGGGGCCCAGGGGTTGCCCGCACAGTGGGCAGCCTGCACAGCTCCTGAGCCTGAAGGGAGGGGCTGTGTTACTGCAGCTGCGTGAGAGCTACAGGGAGAGGCTGCCCAAAGGGAGGGCTCGGTCAAGGCCAGAAGCTTACGAGACGGGAAGGGGAAACCCAGATCCTCTGCACTCTCTTGGCCACCCTTCAGTCTGTTGCTGGGGCCTCTGACTGGCAAACCCAACAGAAAGCCTGGTAATGCCCTCCATAGACATCAGGCTTCTGCAGCCCAGCATAGGACAGGAGGCCATGGAGGGCAGTGGGGTGAAGGGTGAGCTGCACATGGAGAGTCACCAGGACAGCCGCTGTCAAACGTATGAGGTGCCCTTTGCAGATGCAGGTGCACATTTCCTAGTGAACTCACAGGCTTTAATTCTACTCTCATCATGTGAATTGATAGAAAATCCTTTTATTTATCGCTCATTTGATCTGAGCCATGTACTTATGCTCATTATTTCAATTAATTTCTTAAGCCTATGAGGTAGAATGATTTACCCACCTTTTAGAGGTGAAAAATAACAGATTGTAAGAGACTTTAGATGATTTGCTAGAGGAAGCACAG
>NW_007851504.1:0-660 GCF_000696425.1 Galeopterus variegatus
TTAAGTACAAGATAGCTGAAAGGGAAGGAGTGCTGAAGAATTTATGGCCATGTTTTATTTTTTTTTTTATTTTCATTTTTTTGTCTTTTTTCGTGTCCGGCAACGGATCACAACCCTCAGTGTCACGCCCGTACCGGACCGGGACCGGCAACGGGATCGCAACCCTCGGTGCTGCGCCCGCACCTCGCTCAGCCAGTGAGCAGGAACTGGTCTGTATGTGGGATCCGAACCCTCAGCGGGAGCGCCACCGCGCTCCCAAGCGGCGCACTGTAGCAGTGCGCCACCGGGCCGGCCCCTGGCCATGTTTTAAAACCACTGTAATCAGCAGCACATGGAAACTTGGGAGAAATGCAAAATCTTGGGGTTCACCATGGGTGGGTGTGTGCATGTTAGGGAAGAAAACGCCCTAATACAAATGATCTGTACGCATCAAAAGATTTTCTGAAATCTGGCTTTCATCATTCATCTACTCAAATTTAATATATGACCAAGCTTTGGGAAAATGTTCTCTAGTAAGATTACAATTTTTAAAAGATGTAAGCACATCGTAGAAAAAGGTCCCAGTTTGGGGGGCAGAATTTGAAAAGAACAATTTTTTTTTTTTTTTTTTTGCCACCCAATGTGTTATCCATGCCTACTAAAGAGAGTATGCATTAAAAT
>NW_007851505.1:0-660 GCF_000696425.1 Galeopterus variegatus
TAGCAGCTGGATTCTCCCAGAGCAAGTGGTCAGAGAGAGAGAGAGAGAGGGAAGAGAGAGAGAAAACGAGCACTCACTATGAAGTCATTGTCCCATTACAGCCTAGTCTTAGACATGACATTCCATCTCTTCCAGTGTGCTCTGTTCATCAGAAGCAAGTCAGTAAACCCAGCCCATGCTCAGAGAGAACGGACTGCACGAGGACGTGAGCGACAGGAGGCAGGATCCCTGGACGTCATCTCAGTTACAGGCTGCCTACTGCAGTCTGCCTTTTGGTCTGCTGATGATTCGCATGCTAATATATCCGCTCACTCCTAAGGTTCCCCCAAACCTCATCTCAAAGATGCTTAAAGTCCAGAATCTCATCATGAAAATCAGGTCCAAGTGCAGGTAAAGCTCCTTAGAGGCAGTGCCTTAAGTACAGTTCCAAAGGTAAGATTCTTCTAGAACTGTAGACTTGTGAAACTAAAGGTGCAAGTTATCTGCTTGTGCGCCGCCAGCACGCAAAGGTGGGATGAACACAGGGTAACTGCTGCACAGAAGTTCATTCTCGAAAACGGGAGAGTGAAAGGAACAGACAAATCACTGGCCCGATCCTGAAATGTACCTGGGCAAAGGGTGGAAGCTCCTTGATTAGGTTTCAATGCCTGAAATAATTCT
>NW_007851506.1:0-660 GCF_000696425.1 Galeopterus variegatus
ACATTTTCAAATATTTTTTTTCTTTCACGCTTCTGACTTGGAACCATTAGAAATTAAAGGAATTTTGCCTAAAGCCCTGCAGGCTGAAGTGATCCTGGTTTTGAAGTAATGTCATCATTATCACCTTATATTTGTATAAACTTTGGACATGCAATCTGCGATTCAGAAAAATACAACAGATTGGCACTGCCAGGCCATTCTAACTGGAGATGCTCCAGAGGCTCTAGAAAAACTAGCTTATAGACATTAAATAACCTTTGCTATATTTTGTTTTCATAGGAAATCTCTTATTAAATACCTGTATCCTAACACCATACACTGACCTGGCCTTGCTGGGAGCCCATCAGCAATGCCACTTCCTGGAATGGGGCACAACTGTTTGACTCAACAGACATATTCTCAGGACTATAAGACTGATTCAAGAAAATAAGAAATAGTGTATTCAAATTTGTTTTTTCTGCTTCTTCCAATTTATACTTTTTCCTTTGTCTATTTTATCTAGAAATATTTAACTCAAATCTCTCCATAGCTACCAATCCCATTTTAAATATGCAAAACTTCTAAAAATTAAAGTTTCAAAGGGGAGACTGTGGGAAAGCAAAAAAAAAAAAAAGGCATGGTGGGAACTTAAATGCACATTCCTAAGTGGGAGAAGCCACA
>NW_007851507.1:0-660 GCF_000696425.1 Galeopterus variegatus
GCTGATTCTCTGTGTCAAATGGTAGAAGATTCTCCAGGCAAAGTTGGAATATTCCATCCTTGCTGATGTAATTTCAAACAGAAAAGTATGTCTCTAATTTTAGAGAACAAATTTTCTCAGTGAATAAGAAAGTAGGAGGTCGCTATAACACTTTACAATCTACTGTGGTTTGGGAGAAATACTGTTTTCTTGTAATTTTGAGGCTGGCTTTATCTGTTTTTTGTTTTTTTATTATTACAGGCTGATGAATAGAAGGGCAGATATTTAAAGTACAAGCTAAGTTTTACTTTCCCATTTATAATCCTATGTTATTTTTTATTTTAGGCATTAAAAAACATTAGTCTGAGAAAAAGCTTCATCAGATTGCCAAAGTGGTGCATGGAACACAAAGATTAAGAGCTTCTCTCAGACACACTAATTTTCTTTTTTTTTTTTTTTTCCTTTTTGTCTTTTTTCGTGACCGGCAATGGGATCGCAACCCTCGGCGTCGCGCCCGCACCTCGCTCAGCTAGTGAGCGGCCGGTCTGTATGTGGGGTCCGAACCCTCGGCAGGAGCGCCGCCGCGCTCCCGAGCGGCACACTGTAGCAGTGCGCCACCGGGCCGGCCCCTCAGACACACTAATTTTCCACAAAAATATTAATGCAGGAATTTAAGAAAAT
>NW_007851508.1:0-660 GCF_000696425.1 Galeopterus variegatus
AAAACAGAAATAAATTTATTTTTCTTATAAATTACCAAGTTTCAGGTATTCTCTTATGAACAACAGAAACAGACTAATACAAAGACCTAGTTGCATTTATTCCAGATATGCAAGGTTTAACATTCCAAAATGAATATGAAATTCACCATATCAACAGGATAAAGAAGAAAATCATATGATCCTGCCAATTGATGTGGAAAAATCATGTAACTATATTCAACACTCATCCTGATAAAAACTCTAGGTAAAGCAGGAATAGAGGGGAGCTTCCTTAACTTGATAAAGAACATGGGCAAAAAAAACCCTACAGCTTAACTTTATACAGTTGTCCCTCAGTATTCTCAAGGGATTGGTTCCAGGATCCCTGTGGATACCAAAATCCTTTAATGTTCAAGTCCCTGATATAAAATTGCACAGTGTTTGCATATAATGTATGCATTCTCCCGTTTAACTTTAAATCATCTCTAGATTACGTATAATACCTAATACAATGTAAATGCTGTGTAAATAGTTGTTATACTGTATTGGTTTTTTGTTTGTTTTTAAAATTGTTATATTATTTTTATTGGGTTTTTTTTCCCTCAAATATTTTCAGTGTATGGTTGGTTGAATCTGCAGGTGTGGAAACTGAGGTTGTGCAGGGCTTACTGTACCTGTTGG
>NW_007851509.1:0-660 GCF_000696425.1 Galeopterus variegatus
GTCAATTCTCTTGTATCTAAGCTCCCTGAGGTTGGCTCAGGTAAAGCCTGAATGGTAAATTAAAAAAAACAAACAAACAAATAGCAACAACAAAAAAGAAAGCACACTGCGTTTCTCCAGACCTGCACTTCACCCTGCAAGTGACCAGCTCATCTCCGCGGTCCCTCCGCACACAGCCCTCGGCCAGAGGTCCACGCAGAGGAGGCAGGCGCAGAACTGTAATTCGAGATTATTTACTTTCCTAGTCGGGTTAATTAAAACTCTCAAGCTTGTGCCTATTCAAGCTCAATAATGTAATTAAAAAGTCATTTAGTTTTTCATCTGTTCATTATAGCATTTACAGTAACAAATGTTTCCCCTGAAAGGACAAAAGGGCTTTTCTGTTTTTGTTCTCCTGACTCCTGATTTTCTGCTCCCACTTTCTGATAAATTCTTCTCAGGTTGAAAGTGAATCAAACATTCAGCTTCTTAAGAGCAGTAGTTGCTCCATTTAATGTGGGTGATGGTACCAAGTCAACAGGCATGCTGTGCGGTGGCCAGTCACACAGCTGGGCATTCGACTTTGCCCCAACGGCACCTCCTGCAGTGAACTCAGCCTTCTGGCCTCAGTTTCCATTCCCTACCAAAAAAAAAAAAAAAAAAAAAAAAAAAAAAAAAAAA
>NW_007851510.1:0-660 GCF_000696425.1 Galeopterus variegatus
AGTAGGGGAAAAAGGAAAGGAGTGAAAGCAATTATAATGGGGGATGCACTGAGCTGACCACTGATCCACAGCATATAGCTGGGTTGCTTGGTCATACATGCAAAATGTCTCCAGAGAGACTGTATGGAACCACTGTGTCTCAAAAAAATTTCTTGTGGGGAAGAAGGGTGAGAAATTAATCTGCAGCCAGAGCCTATTGGTCTTGAATCTAAGTACCAGAGCTCCTCTCCCTGCTGCTGCAGTGGGCATAATGGAAGCCATGCTGAAGTAGGGCTCTCACTCCTGGAGAGTCAGACAACCAGTGGTGTTCGGAGATGGGGTGGCTAGGTCTCTTCATTGAATAGTTGAGGCTTGGGAAACAGCAAGAGTTAGGTGGATCCAAGGACGCACATGACCGGATCCAGTACAATCTCAGTGTCACTAAAAGTAGAACAAGGAGATATTATGTGCCATAGAGACAATGTGATGCTTCTATGAAGATTTTAAAAAACTTTTTTAAACTCTGTCTAATTCTTTTAGCTAGATAATTCTTAAATTTGGCTGCTCATTAGAATGACGTGGGGAGTTTTAAAAAACCTGATATCCAATACAAGTACTGGGTATTAGATGATAGTAAGGAGTTAATTTTGTGGGATAAAGTGGCATGGTGGTGATTATGTG
>NW_007851511.1:0-660 GCF_000696425.1 Galeopterus variegatus
ATAGTACAATATCACATAAAAGGGCACTGGGGAAGGGCCTGGGGATGTGGAGTGGAGGTGACAGAAAGTACAGGAAGACCTATGGATCTAACCTCACCAGGCCTGATTCACTT
The DNA here is from genome assembly GCF_000696425.1 of Galeopterus variegatus. Classification (NCBI taxonomy): domain Eukaryota; kingdom Metazoa; phylum Chordata; class Mammalia; order Dermoptera; family Cynocephalidae; genus Galeopterus; species Galeopterus variegatus. The sequence goes on from NW_007851511.1 coordinate 114, forward strand.
GGGGCCTGAGAAGCAGCGGGCTGGACACAAGAGCCCCCACCATCTACACGGCACATTACAGTTGCCAGGCCATTCACATCTGGGATGCGATGGCCCAGTTAGGTAGGCATTATTATTGTCTCCAGTTTACAGATTCTAATCTATCAAGTACATGAGAGAATCTGGGACCTTCTTTGGATCTCTCAAATCACCGCACACGGGCTGCCCACCTGCAATGCCCGCTAAAGCAAATGGCCCTTCTGCCTGCACAGGAACCGAGCGCCCTCTGAGGCACAGGAAAGCTGGGTTTGAAAAGAGCCCCCATGAGAAAGCGAGAGCACCCTGGAGCTTCCCTCTAGGCTCTCTCTTGGGCACATCCCACGAAACCTTCATTTCTCCCTCGGTATTGCCGATCACAAGGGGCATGGAGCCTGAGGCCAGCAGAAACCCCTGTTCTGCCTTCCCTGGTGAGATTCTCCCAGACCTGACATGATTTATGGCCTTCATTAAACAGGATGCTCCACCACGTTCAGCGGGGTTCATGTCTTCCCCAGAAGGAAATCCCCTT
>NW_007851512.1:0-660 GCF_000696425.1 Galeopterus variegatus
TATGGAATTTTTGTTATAGCAGCCCAAATGGAGTAAGACAGCCCTCTTTAGACTGCCAGACTATGTATGTATGTAAATAAAACTAGATATTCAGAGGTTTGAAAGACAAGACACTGAACTGTCTTCTTGAAACAGTACAATATAAAACATTACCACATTACCACTAGTACAGACAAGTGTAAGAAATCAGCTCAGAGCTTCATTTTGGCATAAGGTTCTGGTTTTCAGTGAATGCAAGGTAAACCAAATTTTTCATTTGCCATAGTTAAAAGAGGCCTAATTCTAGCTTTTAAACATGTGGCAAGGTTTACACATCTTTTGAATAAACTTAATCCCTTGCTGAGATTGTCAAAGATAATTTATATGAAACTCAACACCTACTGCCATAAAAAATTATAAATATTTTTGTTTCTTGTCTTCATTTGGAATGGCTGAAATTCTAGTGCAGTTTAAAGGATTAAAAATCTGTATTTCTTTGAATTGTGGTATATACACATACAATGGAATAGTATTTAGCCTTTAAAAAAAAAAGGAGATCCTGCCATTTGCAGTAATATGAATGAACTTAGGAGATATTACTCTGTTAAATAAGCCAGATTCAAAAAGAAAAATACTGCATGATCTCACTTATATGTGGAATCTAAAACAAATGCAAATTCA
>NW_007851513.1:0-660 GCF_000696425.1 Galeopterus variegatus
TTAAAGGCTGAATAATATTCCATTGTATGTATATACCACATTTTCTTTATCTGTTCATCTTCGATGGACACTTAGGTTGATTTCACATCTTGGCTATTGTGAATAATACTTCAATAAACATGGAAGTGCAAATATCTCTTCAAGATATTATTTTTAATTCTTTTTAATAAATACTGAGAAATGGGACGGCTAGATCATATGGTAGCTCTATTTGTAATTTTTTAAGGAACCCCCGTCCTGTTTTCCATAGCAGCAGCACAATTTTTAATTCCTATCAACAGTACACAAGGGTTCCAATTTCCCACATCCTTGCCAACACTTATTTTCTGTTTTTTGTTTTGTTTTTTTTTTTCATTTTTACAATGTCCATTTTAACAGGTGTGCCGTAATATCTCAATGGGGTTTTGATTGGCCTTTCCTTGATGATTAGTAATATTGAGCACCTTTTCATATACCTGTTGTCCATTTTTATGTATTCTTTGGGGAAATGTCTGTTCAAGCCCTTTACCTATTTTTAATCAAGTTATTTGTATAGGCTTTTTTCTGTTTGTTTTAGCCTTTAAGTTGTAGAAGTTCCTTGTATATTTTGGATATTAGCCTCTTGTCAGATATATGATTTGCAAATATTTTCTTCCTTTTCACACCATTGATAGTTTCCTT
>NW_007851514.1:0-660 GCF_000696425.1 Galeopterus variegatus
TTGGCTTTTAAAGGTAAATGGCAAAGGCAGGTTTTTTACATCCTCCAATCAGCTTAAGGGTCAAGGGCATACATTCTGTTTCAATACCTAGCTATTGCAATTATGCAGTGTTCACAAGTGCGGCCAATAAGGGCTAAGGCAAGGTTCCCGCAGATGCTCCCACCCTGCTTCCTCCTGGCGCCATCTTAGGCTGCCACGTTAATCCACTTGTAATGTCACTTTAAGGTGGTGTTAGTTTTTTAAAGGCCCAACATGTGTGTGTTTGTATACACTTGTTTATGTGTGTTTATACATATATGTATATGCACAGCTGAATCCTATTATTTGTGATAGTGGCGTTCGATAATTTTGCCACAAACACTGAAATAGCAAATACTTAACAATTGCTCCTAGGGAAAACACAGTCTTAGGTTCCAGCAAATGTCTGGTCACATTTTTGTCAAACAATCAATACATAACCTTATTTTATGTATGTTTTTTTGAAAGGCACCTCATTTAATATATATTGTGGATTCTTTAACCCTGAATGCATAGCTAACAGCACTATAACTCACATCTTTAGAAAGCTTAATGCATACATTTTCTCTCTAAGGCATGTTACAGCCTTCTTGTGCTTAGGAACATTAGATAGCACTTCAGAACTGTGATTTGTGGTCATTT
>NW_007851515.1:0-660 GCF_000696425.1 Galeopterus variegatus
CAGGGAACACATCTGGTGAAGGCTTTCTTTGATGGTGACATCAGTGATGGCGCATTATCACACTGCAAAATGGTGGAGCAGAGAGAGAGACAGACAGACTCTCCTCTTCTTTTAAAGTCCTCAGAACCACGCCCCTGACCACCATTTTTAACCCATTCACTACTGCATGGTCCTACAATCCAATCACCTCTTCAAGGCCCCACCTTTCAATTACCATGATAGGATTACCCACCCTCTTAACAGTCACAGAGGGGGCCAAGTTTCTAATACATAAATCTTGGGGGACACAATTCAAGCTTCACTGAGTTTTGGGGGGACATAACTCAATCCACTACAGTTCATATTCTAGCTTCTTTTGGGTCAGATCCAAAACTGTAACTATCATTATCCCATAGTTCTTGATTTCCTTCCATAGAAAATAATATTTCTTTTAGAGGCAGACATACCCAGGTTCAAATACTATTACCTTCAGGTATTTTAATGTATTTTAGATTTCTAAGCTCATTTTTCTCACCTTCAAAGATGACTAGTAATACCCACTTTGCAGAGGTTTTGTGAGAATTTAATGAGGGAAGTATATGAAACTGCTTAACCTGAATAATAGAATTTCATTCATATTAAAGGATTATTTCAATCATATAGATTAACATTTTAATCTTT
>NW_007851516.1:0-660 GCF_000696425.1 Galeopterus variegatus
TAAATGCTGGTGAGCAGAAAGTTGATAGAAATATGGACAGTAAAGGCCATTCTGAGGTCTCGGATGTAAATGAGAAGGGACTTATTAGAAACTGGGGCAAAGATCATCCTTGCTATGAACTGGCAAGGAACTTGGCTGCATTCTGTTCATGCCCAAAAGTATTATGGAATGTGGAACTTAAAGGTGCTCACCCAGGGTATTTGGTAGAAGAAATTTCTAAGCCACAAAACATTCAGGAAGCTGCACGGCTACTTGTAACAGCCTATGCTGAGTTATGGTGGCCAAAGCATGTTGTAAAGTCAGAATTCAAAAGGAAAGCAGAGTGTAAAGATTTGGAAAATTTGTAGCCTTGCCATGTGGTAGAGAAGCAGAGAGCATGTTCAGGAGAAAAATGCAATGGTGCTAAGATTAGTACAAAAGAAAAGAACTATCAAGAGAAGATGGAAAAAGTCCTGAAGGCATTTAAAAATCCTCTGGGGCCACCCCTTCCATTACAGGCCCAGAGGCCTAGGGAAACAGAATGGTCTCAAGGAGCAGGCCTGAGGCACACTCTATGGGCTTGCTGCCCAAGGCCACCTCCAGAAGCTGCTTCCAGCACTAGCACCCCAGCTGCTTTGGTTGCTCCAGCTGTGGCTAAATTGGCCCTAGGTGTGGCTGGAC
>NW_007851517.1:0-660 GCF_000696425.1 Galeopterus variegatus
CAGATTTGAGGCTTCTCTTGAAAAAAAAAAAAGGAATGTTTTTGCCACACTGGGCCTATATTCACCACTTAGCTGGAGCTCTGAATCAGCTTACTTTTATTTATGTAGGGGTACCCATTATTCCCCTACAGTAATACTGAGGATCGATTGCTGTTTAGTATCATGCTAGCACTGTATGTTTTTTATACTCATCTGCCTCACTTGTTTACTTCCTGGCCTCTATAGGTATGAGTGTGGGATTTCTATGTTAACTTACAGAGGCCACAGGACATTTAGGAAATTTCACCTGCTGTATTATCATGTAATATCATTATCATGTTCAGTCCTATATAACGAGGGGGAGAGATTCCAGCTTCAGAATACTGCCCCTATATTTTAAAGAAAATCCAACTAGAGTTGATTTCTATTCAAGTAAAATTTAATCTGTTAGCTAGTGGTATCATGCTCATTCAAAAATATTGCCTTGGCAGGGCCGAGCCGTGGCGCACTCAGGAGAGTGCGGCGCTGGGAGCGCAGCAGCGCTCCCGCCATGGGTTCGGATCCTATATAGGGATGACCAGTGCGCTCACAGCGCTCACTAGCTGAGCGCGGTGTGGCCGGTCTCTAAAAGGACAAAAAACAAACAAACAAACAAACAAAAACCCAAAAAATATTGCCTTG
>NW_007851518.1:0-660 GCF_000696425.1 Galeopterus variegatus
TTACAACTAATACCACAGAAATACACTGAATCATTAGAGACTGTTAATTTTTGTATGGACACGTACAAACTACCAAGACTTAACCAAGAAGAAATAGAAAACCTGAACAGACCAATAACAAGCAATGAGATTGAAGCAATAAACAACAATCATAAACAACCCAACCAAGAGGAGCCCAGGACTGGATGGCTTTTCTGTTGTTGTACCAAACTTTTAAAGAGGAATTAATACCAATTCCCTTCAAAGTATTACAAAAAATTAAAACTGTGACCATTCTCCCAAATTCATTCTATGAGGCCAGCATTACCATTATACCAAAACCAGACAAAGTGCAACGTAAAAATGAAAACTACAGGCCAATATCTTTGATGAACATAGACACAAAAATCCTCAATAAAATAGCAATCAGAATATAGCAACACATCTAAAAAATTATACACCATGATCAAGTGTGATTCATCCCAGGGATGCAAGGATGTTTCAACATATGCATGTTGATAAATGTAATACACCACATTAATCAAATCAAGAAAAAAAAATCCATATGATTATCTCAATAGATGCAGAAAAAGCATTTGACAAAATCCAACATTCCTTATTGATAAAGATTCTCAGCAAATTAGGTATAGAAGGAAAGTATCTCAACACAATAAAAGCCAT
>NW_007851519.1:0-660 GCF_000696425.1 Galeopterus variegatus
TTCCATGAGACACAGCTTTTACCAGAAACAGAAGGGGAATTGTGATTCTAAAGTTGAACGAGACATGTTATCCCTTTATTTTGCTAGAAGTTCTGATTTCTCTTTGTTCAGCTCTGCACAGCCAATGTGAATAATACAATATCTAGACTGAAAAACACATGAACCATTGCAGTTAAGTTACATTTATGTCTGTTTCATACAGACTTAACTGTTAACGTCTTGTTTGCATGTATGTTGCCATGTTTTTTTGCAACTGCTCTTCCCTTGGCCCCTTCCAGCCTGGAGGTCCTAACAGCTCCCCAGGGTTGCTAGCTCCAGAGTGCTGCACTGCCCCTACTGTCCCTTTCTACCTGCCCGTAGCTTTGAGAATACATGTCGTAAAGTGTCCTCAATTGCCCCATTTGAGTGTGTCATCTGTTTCCTACCAGTTCTCTCATACAGCTTCCCTTTCTTTTTATTTTAAAAATATAGAATAAAGAAAGAGGAATAATAAAATAATTTCATGGCATTAAACTCCCTTTCACTGGGAACCTCAAGACGTGGATTTGCTCAATAAAGATGACTATAATCATCACAAGGAGGGCCTATTGTCTTGTTGTTTAGTTATTCTAGTTGAACTACTGCATATAAAAGCACATATTTGATAATAATAGGTAGCAT
>NW_007851520.1:0-660 GCF_000696425.1 Galeopterus variegatus
GCCAGACACCAAAGATCACTTACTTTTATGAAATCTGCAGAATGAGGAAATCCACAGAGCCAGAAAGCATGTGGCAGGTTGCTAGCTATTGGGTGGAGGTGGGGATGGGCAGTAACATCTTAATCATCTTGACGTTTTCTTTCAGAATCCTGAGAATGACCTCCATAAAAACACAGGCACGCTGGGGTGAAGGTCCACTGAAAGTACCCTTGGAGGAGCTTCTTCACCTTTTGTTTTCTGATTGGTTGGTAACAGCAGTGAAACTATCCAATCAGAACGCGTCTTCCAGGAGCCCTCATTTGAATACAGAGTCTATAAATGGGCCGAGCAAGCCCACACTGGGCATTGTCTTCTGCGGAGCTGGATTCAAGGCTGGCTTCTACATCTGGTCTGGTGTTCGCTGGGCTCTGCCGTTTTCGACGAACAGGAAAAGCTACTCCACAGATGCAGCCGAAGAAGAGAAGCAGGTTTCCCTGAGGTGGGGAGCTTTGCTGGGTCCACGCGCTTCTCCATGGTCTTTGGACGTCTCAGGCCTGGTGAGTCTCCCCATTTTTCTTGAGCGCGAGTTGGTGGGGGGAGTGGCGGAAAGCGAGGTATGTCCGTCCCGGGAGCCCAGAGAGCAGCCGCAGCCCCTGCCCCGTTGAAGCCACCGCCGGTGGG